>NC_091479.1:19543682-19843682 GCF_036971445.1 Narcine bancroftii | reverse complement strand
CAGATCTGGCCATGGAATCAACTTCACTGATCCACCTGTTCCCATTAATTCCCCTGCAGTGCAAAGATCTGCCATCAATGTATTTAATGAGGCAGTCTCTACGGCTTCCTTGGACAGAGGATGCTACATTTTCACTACTCTTCTCATCTCTGTCCTAAATCTACTCCCCCTGCGAAACTAGGCCATTCAGCCTATCGAGTCTACCCCTCCATTCAATCACGAGCAGATCCATTTCCCCACTCAGCTCCACTGCCCATCTCTCTCTCCATAACCTTTGATACCCTATCAAATCAAGAACCTATCAATCTCTGTCTTAAACACACCCAATGACTTGGCCTCGACAACCGCCTGTGACAACGAATTCCACAGATTTGCCACACTCTGGCGGAAGCAATTCCCCGCATCTCCATTCTAAGTGGACATCCTTCAATCCTGAAGATGTGCCCTCTTGTCCTAGACTCTGCCACCGTGAGAAACAACCTTTCTACATCTACTCTGTCCACACTGTTCAGCATTTGAAATGTTTCAATGAGATTCCCCCCTCATTCTCCTAAATTCCAAAGAGTACAGGCTAAGAACTGTCAAACACTCCTTTCGAGGCTATGTGCCCTCGTTCTCATCTCACCTCCCTGTGGATACAACTTTCTGCATTTTATCTAATCGCTTTCCTTATCCTTCAAGATATTTTCTAAAGTTTCAATGAGATCATATCTCATTCAAAACTCTGGCGATAACAGTCCTGGTCAACAGAATATCATTTTGTGTGCCAAATTGTTGACATATTATTAATAGCGGGGGCCTCAAGCCCCAGATCTTTGTGGCATCTTCCTCTATTCATTCCCTGCAACCTGAGAAAGACTTGCACATTCCTGTGGTTTACTTTTTCTCTCTCACTTTCTCCCAATGATTAATTCTCAATCAATATCTGTATTTTACACCCCAATTTCATGTCCCCTAATCTTGTTGGTCAATAATTTTCATGGGTCCTTATTGAATGCGATCTGAAAATCTGGTTGCCTTCCCCCTTGTCTGTTCTCCCAGGAACACGTTCAAAGATTTCCGGCAGATCAAGTCACCTGTTTGTTGTTCATACCATGCATTGCAAGGTACAGCCGAGGGAGCATTTCTCCAGGACCTGATGCAATTTCCCTTTTATAAATCCATGCTAACTCTCCCTCAGTTTTATTTCTCTTTTCAAGATGTTCTGTTATTGTATTGTAGATTCCATTAGACAGCAGTTCCGCATCTTCCCACTCCTTTCTTTAATGGGAAGGTCACATTTTCTACAGCCTCCAATCCACTTCCAACTGCCTCGGTGCTTTGAAAGACGACTCCAGACCATTCTCGGTCTCTGAGCACCAACTTGAACTCGCAACTCTGGGGTCTCAAACTCACCACCTCCTTTCCAATTAGTTTCTGACCAAATCTCGCTCGATTCCGCATTCTCTAATCAGACACTTTTTTGGTAACTTCATTCCCTGTGAGGAGTCCTCCATCTCTTCACTGCAAATGTGCTGAAGGTTATGAAACCCGGTAAATATATACAGCAAGTCGCAGAGCCTCTGATCTTTCTGTACAAAGAATATGAACGCTTTCAGGATTAAAAAGATGCCGGAAGGATTTATTGGCCTGATGCAGAGATGAGGGGCTTTTACTTTTGAGGATGTTCCCAGTTGAGAGACGGTTCGGCAAGGTTTAAGCCAGATGCTGAAAATTACGAACTGCTTTAACATGGTGTGGAAGGAGAGACAGTTGCCAGCTGATTGGAAGATAAAATAAGATGCTGTGTGACATGCCGAGCTTCTCCCACAATGTGTGATAAAATATCCAGCAGTCTTATTTAGAAGTAAACCACGAAAAATCTGCAGACACCGGGGTCGAAGTAAAAACAAAATCCTGGAGAAACTCAGCAGGTCAAACAATGTCCTTTCTGCAGCAAGGATAAAAATACGTAACGTAACGGACGTTTCGGGCTTGAGCCCTTCACCAAAGTATGAAGAAAATGTGGGTAGGTGTCTGAACAACAATATTGGGGGAAGGGCAAAGGCAGGTGATGGATAGGTGGAGGAGGGAGGGAGGGGACAGCAGTGATCAGGGGGAGGTGGGATGGCTGGGTTGGGTAGAAGGGGAAGGGAGGGGAGTACTGGATCGACAGGAAAGGGGGAAAGAAAAGGCAAGCAGGTTTAGCAAAAAGCTGTTAATGTCATCCGGCTGGAGAGTGCCCAGACGGAAATAATCCAATCTATGGGTGGTCAAGGCTGGGATAGTGCACAAGGCCATGGACAGACACAGAATTGAAATGGCTGGCCACTGGGAAGTTGCTGTTGTGGCGGACGGAGCGGAGGTACCGAGCAAAGCGATCTCCCAATCTGCGAACCCCGGTCTTTATTCACACGCAGCCAGATGAGACAAATAAGAGGACAGGCAAGGGAAGAATGTGTAAGCAGACAGCACCCAAGGTTCGGGTCGCTCAAGTTGAGAGACAGATGCAGCCTTTTAACTTTGAAAAGCAGCATACTTTTGTAAGATAATCGCGCAAATGTTCCAAAGCAAAGATTTCAGAAGGGACGAGCAAAGATTGAACAGTGAAATCAATTAAAACAGCCCTATAAAAATCCACCACAACCTCGTTCAGCCAATGGCCTCTCGTGTAGTATGATCGAATGATCCTTTCCAAGATGCAGAAAGTTTGTTCCTCTTCATCAATGTCCTGTACAAACCAATAAATCTTTACAGAATTCTTATGTTTGCATGCATTTCCTGGTTATAAAGCATAGTTTTGGATGTCATCTCTCTTAACGATGGTTATAAAGCTATTTATGCACATTTATAATGGTGGCCACAGGTAGATAACAGTGCAATTTGAATCCTCCACTCTCAATCTGTGCTGCAAGGAGCTATATTTCGATAGTTTTTTTTTATTGACTCGTTGTTAGAAGCCCACAGAAGATTAAATGGTTTACATATTTAATATATGCCTTGCTTTATACAAGTGAGGTGTAAATGTACAATTACACACGTTTGGGTCAAGTTATCAATTTCAACTCCAACAACCTATTACTAAACGAACTGGAGGAGGATGAGAAAAACCATACCGTACAAGGCCAAAAATGTTTCGACAGGAGGGATTTCAGAGGAAGGGCGAGAGAGTATCTCAATCTGAGAGAGAGAGAGAGAGAGAGAGAGAGAGAGAGAGAGAGAGAGAGAGAGAGAGAGAGAGAGACAAAGTGAATGGGAATTGTAGGAGTGCCTTCAGCTACCAATAAACTAGAGGGAGATAAAGACTGACTGACCCCACCTTCAGCGTGGCCACCAGTGTGAACACAGCCATCAAGGTACGATCCCGGTGACAGTAATATAACGCTGTACTGCAATAATTTTGCTTCCTGGACATTTTACGAGTGCATTTTATGGATTTTAGACTGTTGTTCAGGAAAATCACTTTAAAATGTTCCTTTTTTTGATGCAACCTATTTTTTTATTCATTCCTGTCATATTTTACTTCAAGCGTACCAACCACGAACTCCAATGTGTCATTGAAAATTCACTTTCTGCATTCGCACTTGGACTCCTTCCCCGCTGACCTTGGTGCCGTCAGTGACAGACACGATGAGAGGTTTCACCAGGACATTGCGACCATGGAAAAATGGTATCAGGGCCACTGGCCGACTATTATTCGACACTGGCACGAGAGGCACCAGGTGCAGAGTAGAAAGGAAAACCAGTGGCAAAACATTTTTAGGTCAGTTGAACTAACGCAATGTACCAGCGTCACGATGTGATTTAACATGCTAAATTCAATAAAATTCAATGTTTCTCCGACTTCCTACATGATACAGTAAATCTGAAATAATAATTGTGTTCAGTTTGAAGTCGACTATCATAATCCACAGTTTTTTTTTTCCAGGAAGGAAACCTTTTGAAAGAAATTTATTGTTCAGTGTTGTCATTGAAACAGGCCATTCAGCCCAACCTGCTGACCAAGATGTCTACATCAGCTACACCAGTGGTTCTCAACCTTTTTCTTTCCACTCACATTCCACTTTAAGTAATCCCTATGCCATCGTTGCTCTGTGATTAATAGTAAGGGATTGCTTAATGTGGTATCCAAGTGGAAAGAAAAAGTTTGCAAAGCACTGTTCTAATCGTACCTCATTGACTCGTCATGTGCACGGTTTCAGAACTCTAAAGGAAATGGGCCAATGACAATTTTCCTCAAGCAAAATATTTCAGTAACAATTGGGTCCAGAACAGAGATTCTCAACCCCACTCACATCCCACCTTAAGCAATCTCTTACTAATCACAGAACACCCAAGGCATAGGCATTAAAGTGGTATGTGGGTGGAAAGAAAAAGGTTGAGAACCACTGAGCTAGACTTATTGGTCATAAACGATGGTCAGGACATTTCCAGTATTTTCAAATAATTGAAGTGAGAATAGTTCTCTCATGTGAGAAGACAGGTCTCAGTCTGACCTCAACTTCCAGAGATAGTACATCCCCACATCCAATATTCCATTAACTGACAAGTTCTATGAACCAAACTTATTTTCAGCACCAAAACACTGGAGGAGACATTTGAAAAAGCCACGGAGGAGAATTTCTAGTGCTGCATTTTATCATATTTTGTAAGCAGAAATCACGTTGATTTTGGTGCATATTGAACATTATTTCTGCTCGAAAAGCCTGCTGTTATATTTTGTCGCTGTTTACCCGCTGTTACGAGTATTCTACTACTGGGCTACTTAAAGTCATTGTTCCATTAACAAAAAAAAAAACCCCAAAAACAGTTCGGTCCCAAGCATTTCGGATATGAACCTCAACACTCAACATTGGAGGACAGAGGATTGCTCTAAACTCCTTGGGCAGGATGTGAAACCACATCTTAACCCGAGATGTAAGTGGAACCCTTTCAAAAGCTGCTGCAACGAGAGAGCCAGAGATGTGGGGGATGGAAGAGAGAAACAAAATATAACTGTGGCTGACTGTGCACAGTAATCTAATCTAGCATGCAGTGTTCCAACATAAAGTACTGCAACTTTACCTCAGTGATGCATTGACAGCCCACGCAACCTTCCACGATGACGCAACTGTCGGATTAGCGTCAGCAGGAACGCGAACGGCCAACACAATGAGTGCATCCAAGACCAGAGGGTGCAAATTGAAAAGCAGGACGAAGAGGGCTCTAATGACATACATACAGTATGTACGTTCAGGACGTGGCTGGCAGCTGGAACTCACAGCCTGCAGATATGGCGGAGGCACTGATATGTCAAAGTGGTGTAGCCAAGATGAGCGGAATGGACTCCTGAGTTGAAACTGAACTGTAATTGTATAAACGCAATGTTCTCTTGGGGGTAGGATAGGCACTCAGCACCCCCTCCCACAGGTAAACTGTACCTGGCTTCCAGCGACAGGCTCGAGGGGTGGAAGGGCCTGTTACAGTGTCTTTAAATTTTAAAAAGCCATCATCACAGGGGGTTTGGCTGCAGCCCCACCATCCCACAGAGGGCCATGACTCCAGGCTGAGAGACCCCCAGGGGTCCATGGCTCCAGGCTGAGAGACCCCCAGGGGGCCATGGCTCCAGGCTGAGAGACCCCCAGGGGGCCATGGCTCCAGGCTGAGAGACCCCCAGGGGGCCATGGCTCCAGGCTGAGAGACCCCCAGGGGGCCATGGCTCCAGGCTGAGAGACCCCCAGGGGTCCATGGCTCCAGGCTGAGAGACCCCCAGGGGGCCATGGCTCCAGGCTGAGAGACCCCCAGGGGGCCATGGCTCCAGGCTGAGAGACCCCCAGGGGGCCATGGCTCCAGGCTGAGAGACCCCCAGGGGACCATGGCTCCAGGCTGAGAGACCCCCAGGGGGCCATGGCTCCAGGCTGAGAGACCCCCAGGGCCATGGCTCCAGGCTGAGAGACCCCCAGGGGGCCATGGCTACAGGCAAACCGCCTGTACAGGACAATTGTCCCCAAAAAGGCCCTGGCTACAGGTAGACTTGACACAAGCTTCCATCCCTGTTTTCCTCCTCAGGCCAGCAGCTCAGTGGTAACCCCCAACCCACTCACCCACCGACAGCTCCCCTGTGTGTTCCTCCGGACCCGCGTGATCACGTGCTCCTCCCGGTGGGAGGGCTGATCACGTGCTCTTCTCCAGAGGGCTGGTCACGTGCTCCTCCCTGCCACAGCGGCTCCGCAGCGGGGCAGGCAGGCAGGCAGCCGTCCGGTCGACAGAAATACCCCTTAAAGGGGCAGGGTCCGTGGGAGGTGCCGGAAACCCCGCTGCCCGACCGTCTCCCGCCGCCCAGCTTCTGCGGGATTTTTAACCCTTCGTGTGGAGACAATGTTCATTTCCACGGGAAACAAAAGTTCCCAGGAATTAAGAGAGAGCAGCCGGGCTCGTTGCCATAGAGTGGAGCCCTTGTGCAAAGCCCGGGGGCCTCACTCCAAGGTTTCTACCCATGCAAATTAATCCCCAGCTATATGTCTGGGTGCTTTCTTTATGAAACTGAGGGTGCACCCTGTCCCAGGTTGTACCGTCCCGCAGGAAGGGAGGTAACAGGTAGCAGCCCGCGTCCCGGTGCACAGCGCAGGGGGGGGGGGTGGAAAGGGTACCAGCCCGCGTCCCGTTCCACAGCGTGGGGGGGGGGGGAAGCAGCCCGCGTCCCGGTGCACAGCGCAGGGGGGGGGGGGGGTGGAAAGGGTACCAGCCCGCGTCCCGTTCCACAGCGTGGGAGGGGGGGGAAGCAGCCCGCGTCCCGTTGCACAGCGCAGGGGGAGGGGAGCAGTCCGCGTCCCGTTGCACAGCGCAGGGGGAGGGGGGTTTAGCAGCCCGCGTCCCCCCGGTGCACAGCGCAGTGGGCACTCACCTGGGGCCGCTCATCTTGCCTCGGCTCTTAAGAGCAGTCATTCCATCCTCGGCCAACGCCGGCCTCCTCCTCCACCCCGTGGCCCCAGGAGGCAGGCAGGACCCGTCAGCGAGAGCTGCAGAGAGATTGAAGGAAATTGGATCCGAGCTCGCAGCCCAACAGCGCACCCTGCTCTACCGGGGTGTGGTTGGAGAAAATATTCCAACCACCTCCCACACCCGACCGCAAGGCACCTGGAGTCATTTCTGATCGTTCATTTCCCCACCCAGGACATCAGAGGCAAACCCCTCCCCTCCCTGGAGAACATCTCCGAGGCGATCATCAAGGACCCTTTCGCAGCCCCCATCAGGAAAGAGGTCTAGATGCACCAAGACCAGGTTCAGGAACCCCTCCGCTATTCGACTCCACCTTAACGACCAGGGCGGCGCCAGCGACTGGGGTTCATACCCGGCGCTGTCCGTGAGGAGTTTGCACGTTCTCCCTCGTGCTCCGGTTTCCACCCACCCTTCAAAGATGCACTGAGATTTCTAGGTCAATTGGACGGCATGATCTCGTGGGCTGAAGGGCCTGTTACCGTGCAGGTTGTCTCAATTTAAAATTAAAACATAACAAAGTCAACCAGAGCCTCAGTTAAGGTTATTGTGGAGTTTGCACAGTCAGATTGTTTCGATTTCTTTCTTTCTTTACATTTCTCTCTTTTGTCCCCTGTCTTGACTACAGTTTTGGTGCACTACCGAACATTAGAAATTCTGCTTGGCCCTCAGAGGAGAAAGAATCTCAGGGTGATACGTGACGGCACGGGTGCGCTCTGTAAATCTGAACTTCGACAGTCTGGACCGAAAGAGCGGATGCCAGAAATGTGATTGGGTTCAAGAGAGGGTCCAGCAGAATGATCCGCAGGAAAAGGGTCTTTAAAGAAAGAGGAGAGAGATTCCTTGTTGGGACCCTCCAAAGAGGGATTTTGTACTGGATATGTAAAAGGAGGGAGTTCACTTTTAAGACTCTTCCAATAGATAGTCTCTCAAATGGGGCTGTTGAGAGAGGGAGCACCCCAGCTCGAAGTGTGGGGAGCGACTCCCGACGGGAAAGCATCGGACTGCACCTTTCCCTGATTCCGGGTTCAGCCACAGGTTAGGTCGATCTGGATCCACAAAGACGTTCTGCAATGGGTCTTGGATGGACCCTCTCTTGACCCCGATCACGTCTCTGGCACCCACTCCTAACCCTTTGGACTCCGTGTCCCGGTTTTTAGGAACGACCCACAAGCGCATCTTCTCCGTGTCCCGGTTTTTAGGAACGACCCACAAGCGCATCTTCTCCGTGTCCCGCTTTTCCAGGATTGGTTTTATACCCAACCACCAGCTGGTTCGTATTAATGTTCTTCCTGTAGGTTACCCATGTCATGAAAGGTTAAAAATAGCCAGAGAGCACAAAAAAAACTAGTCAAGAAAAAAAGAGGTGTACAAAAGAGAAATATAAACAAGAAAGAAATCTAAACAAACTGACTGTGCAAATATTCCGTAATAAATCATGTGAAAAATCAGTCCTTAAATGAGTCTGTGGTTGACTTGGTCTTTTTTTATTTAGACTGCAGCAGTCACAGGCCCACGAGGCCATGTGAAACCAATTTACACCCAAGGGACCTACAACCCCTGGCATTTTGAACGGTGGGAGGGAACTGGAACCCCCTGGGAAAACCCATGCAGACACTCTTCACGGACTGTGTGGGATTTGAACCCCCGACCCGGTCCTTGGCGCTGAAACAGCGTTGCGCTAATCGTGCTGCCCTTGGGTTTTTTTTTAATTAAATTTAGATGTACAGCTCATTTCGGCCCACGAGTCAAGGCCGCCCAATTTATACCCAGTGAACCTCCACCCACCCCTCCCTCCGGAACGTTTTTGAAGGGTGGGAAACAGGAGCCCCCAGGGATAACCCACGCAGACACGAGGGAGAACGTGCAAACTCCTCACAGACAGCGCGGTTGTGAGCAGTCTGATTCTGGAGGGGGGGCACCTGATCCCTAAACTGGGTGGTGCGAGTCTTGTGGCTGAACTCATATCTGTGGATCGGAATGAATGTCCCAAGCACAAAAATATTGCTTCCCCCTTTGACCATCTGAGGATGTGATCGTACTGGAGAGGGTGCAGAGGGGATTGGCCTGACCTGGAGGACTTCAGTTCTGGGCTGGGCTTGTTATCCCTGGAGTCTCAGGTGATCTGACAGTGTGTAATTATGGAAGGCTTAAGTCTAGTAGTAGGTAGTAGGAAGGCACACTTTTAAGGTAAAAAAGAGGAAGTTTTATTAGGGTTCTGTCAGGTAGGTTCTGTTTTTACATGTCAGGAACAAGGCTGCCTGAGGAGGTGGTGAGATCAGGTATAGTTGCAGTGTTTAAAAGGCATTTAGACAGATAGTTAAATAGACCAGGTTTAGAAGATCTGGTCCCAAAGGAAACACTGGAGATATTGAGCAGGTTTGGCAGAAATATTTCATTAAAACTTACCATTTAATGGTCCCTGACAAACTGCTCAATAATATCTGTTCAATTATAAAACAAAGAACATTACAGCCCAGTACAGACCTTTCAGCACACAATGTTTTTAAATTTATAACACGTAGATAAGCAGATTCCAGCCATTGAGATCCGTGCCACCCAATTAACCTACAACCCCCGTCCGATTTTGGAAGGTGGGAGGAAGCCAAGGCACCTGAAGGAAAACCACACAGGGAGAATGTACAGACAGTGTTGATTCCAACTTGGGTCACTGGCGCTGTGATAGGTTTGCGCTAACTACTTTATAAAGGTTTTTTTTAATGTTCCTTTACAGCGAATGATAACGCAGAATGGTTATGGCTCTGAAGAAGGTCATTTGGCCCATAGAGCCCCTCTACCAGCTCCGCAGAAGAACACTGCAGCCAAGCCCACGTCCCCCTCACACCTTCCTCAGGCTCTGGTTTGGGATGGGGAGGGATGAAATTTGAGGGAAGGTGGAAAATTGCCCCAGGTCGCGGCTCAGCAGGGTGTGTCAATGCTCGGCTACCTCCAAGGTACCACAGGACAAATTGGAAAACACAACCTTCGATCAGGTTGATCTGCAGACAACAAAAACCATAAACAAAAATTATCACAAGATAAAGGAACAGAAGTAGGCCCTGAGCTAAACGGGTCTTGCATCTAGTTCCAAATTCAGGCCTTTTCCCCATATCCCTTAATACCTTGAATAATTAGATACCTATCAATCTCCTCCTTAAACTTCCCCAATGATCAGACCTCCACATCTGTACATGGCAACGAATTCCACGACCCTCTGGCTAACGAAATTTCTCCTCACCTCTGTATTAAATGGGTACCTTCTAATTCTACGACTGCACCCTCTTGCCCCGGATTCACTCACCAAGGGAAATATGCTTTACATCATTGTCTGAATACTTTGTGATGAATACCACAGGCACTATATTTGCTTATTTGCACTATATTTCAAAGCAAAGCTCGACGATGCAATCCGCCTCACGGACCCGTCCCCTGAAACCCTCTGGGATCAGTTGAAGACTACCATACTGCAATCCACTGAAGAGGTACTGGGCTTCTCCTCCAGGAAAAACAAGGACTGGTTTGACGAAAACAGCCAGGAAATCCAGGAGCTGCTGGCAAAGAAGCGAGCTGCCCACCAGGCTCACCTTACAAAGCCGTCCTGTCCAGAGAAGAAACAAGCCTTCCGTCGCGCATGCAGCCATCTTCAGCGCAAACTCCGGGAGATCCAAAATGAGTGGTGGACTAGCCTCGCCAAACGAACCCAGCTCAGCGCAGACATTGGCGACTTCAGGGGTTTCTACGAGGCTCTAAAGGCTGTGTACGGCCCCTCACCCCAAGTCCAAAGCCCGCTGCGCAGCTCAGACGGCAAAGTCCTCCTCAGCGACAAGATCTCCATCCTCAACCGATGGTCAGAACACTTCCAATCTCTTTTCAGTGCCAACCGCTCAGTCCAAGATTCCGCCCTGCTCCAGCTCCCTCAACAGCCCCTAAGGCTAGAGCTGGATGAGGTTCCCACCCTGGATGAGACATATAAGGCAATCGAACAACTGAAAAGTGGCAAAGCAGCAGGTATGGATGGAATCCCCCCAGAAGTCTGGAAGGCTGGCGGCAAAACTCTGCATGCCAAACTGCATGAGTTTTTCAAGCTTTGTTGGGACCAAGGTAAACTGCCTCAGGATCTTCGTGATGCCACCATCATCACCCTGTACAAAAACAAAGGCGAGAAATCAGACTGCTCAAACTACAGGGGAATCACGTTGCTCTCCATTGCAGGCAAAATCTTCGCTAGGATTCTACTAAATAGAATAATACCTAGTGTCGCCGAGAATATTCTCCCAGAATCACAGTGCGGCTTTCGCGCAAACAGAGGAACTACTGACATGGTCTTTGCCCTCAGACAGCTCCAAGAAAAATGCAGAGAACAAAACAAAGGACTCTACATCACCTTTGTTGACCTCACCAAAGCCTTCGACACCGTGAGCAGGAAAGGGCTTTGGCAAATACTAGAGCGCATCGGATGTCCCCCAAAGTTCCTCAACATGATTATCCAACTGCACGAAAACAATGAGCTCTCTGAACCCTTCTCCATTAACAATGGCGTGAAGCAAGGCTGTGTTCTGGCACCAACCCTCTTTTCAATCTTCTTCAGCATGATGCTGAACCAAGCCATGAAAGACCCCAACAATGAAGACGCTGTTTACATCCGGTACCGCACGGATGGCAGTCTCTTCAATCTGAGGCGCCTGCAAGCTCACACCAAGACACAAGAGAAACTTGTCCGTGAACTACTCTTTGCAGACGATGCCGCTTTAGTTGCCCATTCAGAGCCAGCTCTTCAGCGCTTGACGTCCTGCTTTGCGGAAACTGCCAAAATGTTTGGCCTGGAAGTCAGCCTGAAGAAAACTGAGGTCCTCCATCAGCCAGCTCCCCACCATGATTACCAGCCCCCCCACATCTCCATCGGGCACACAAAACTCAAAACGGTCAACCAGTTTACCTATCTCGGCTGCACCATTTCATCAGATGCAAGGATCGACAATGAGATAGACAACAGACTCGCCAAGGCAAATAGCGCCTTTGGAAGACTACACAAAAGAGTCTGGAAAAACAACCAACTGAAAAACCTCACAAAGATAAGCGTATACAGAGCCGTTGTCATACCCACACTCCTGTTCGGCTCCGAATCATGGGTCCTCTACCGGCACCACCTACGGCTCCTAGAACGCTTCCACCAGCGTTGTCTCCGCTCCATCCTCAACATCCATTGGAGCGCTTACATCCCTAACGTCGAAGTACTCGAGATGGCAGAGGCCGACAGCATCGAGTCCACGCTGCTGAAGATCCAGCTGCGCTGGATGGGTCACGTCTCCAGAATGGAGGACCATCGCCTTCCCAAGATCGTGTTATATGGCGAGCTCTCCACTGGCCACCGTGACAGAGGTGTACCAAAGAAAAGGTACAAGGACTGCCTAAAGAAATCTCTTGGTGCCTGCCACATTGACCACCGCCAGTGGGCTGATATCGCCTCAAACCGTGCATCTTGGCGCCTCACAGTTTGGCGGGCAGCAACCTCCTTTGAAGAAGACCGCAGAGCCTACCTCACTGACAAAAGGCAAAGGAGGAAAAACCCAACACCCAACCCCAACCCACCAATTTTCCCCTGCAACCGCTGCAATCGTGTCTGCCTGTCCCGCATCGGACTTGTCAGCCACAAACGAGCCTGCAGCTGACGTGGACTTTTTACCCCCTCCATAAATCTTCGTCCGCGAAGCCAAGCCAAAGAAAGAAGATATTTACTTAGTAACAGACCCATGGAGTTATAGACAGACTCATGGAATGGGCAGGTTGATAGCAGATGGTGTTTAATGCTTGGAAGTGTTCAATTTTATATTTTTGTGGGGTGACAGAGAAGAAGCAATGAACTGTAAATGAGAAGGCAGAATTCCAAAAGGAGTAATGGAACAGGGATTTGTAGGTAAATGAGCATTGTAACTTTTTTTAGACATACAGCAGGGTAACAGGCTCTGTCAGCCCACAAGCCCGTGCCGCCCTATTGACCTACAACCCCAGTTCGTTTTGAAGGGTGGGAGGAAACCCATGCAGACACGGAGAGTCCAGACAAACTCCTTACAGACAGCATGGGATTCAAACCCCAATCCCTAACTGTGCTGCCCAGAATCATTCCATGAATGATTCCTGGAATGAAAGGATTATCATATGAGGAATGTTGGGCATCTCTTGGACCGGACTCCTCGGAGTTCAGAAGAATGAGGGGACCTCATGGAATGTTGAATGGAGTAGATGGGGCAAGGTTGTTTCCCATGGTAGGGGGAGTCTGGGTCAAGAGGACACAACGTCAGGACTGAAAGGTGCCCACTTAAAACAGGGAGTGGTGAACTGCTGGAATTTGTGACCACAGGCGGCTGTGGAGGCCAGGGTGTATTTAAGGCAGAGATTGATACCCAGCTGAATACTCAGAGTATGGGGAGGAGGCAGGGGAGAGGGGCTGAGAGGGAGAATGGATGGAATGAGCTATATCTGCTTCTATATCTTATGGTCTTATGTTGTTTGAAAATGGCAGGGCAATATATGGAACCATCGGGCTTTAGGAAACAGAAAGTAAAATAAGTAACAATGAACCTTAATAAAAACACTGGTCCAGCCACAACTGCAGGGCCATGTCTGGGTACCAGACTTTATGGAAGAGGTTTGGAGAGGATGCAGATGAAATCTACCAGAAATGGTCCCTGGGATAGGAGACGAGTTCTGCAGAGAGAGTGGAGGATCTGAGGTCATTCTTGGAATGGAGGAGGAGGTTGGAGATGGTCTCTAGACATAACAGAGATAAACCACTCCATGGAGGGAGGGTCAAGTGACGGCAATTGGCAAAGAACAAGGTGGCACAAACACAGCTGGCAGGGTTTTGAATGCACCAGGATGGGGACAAATCCAAACAACTCTGTGAAAGAACTTTGGAGGGGAACAGGGAGACAGGGTGGGTGTGGGTTTAGCTGAGTTGCTCCAACATAGAGGCAGTGGAGATTCTATGGCCCCAATGCCCTCCTTTGTGTTACTGCAACCATTCAGTGGTCTCACCCATCAGAAATCCAAAGTAAAACATCACTGAACAAACAATATTGAGTATCCCTTAACAATTCTGCAGGTACACCACTGAAAGCATCCTGTCAGGGGGCTTCACTGCGTGGGACCGGAACTGGTCTGCTCAAGAGTCCAAGAAACTACAGAGGATGGTGATTGTAGCGCAGGCAATCGTGCACACAAACGCATACACAGGAACACACATGTATGCATGCACACATGCATGTGCACACACACAGACACCCATGTACACACACAATCCTATACACACATACAAATGCACACACTCTCACAGACACACATCACACACACACATGCACGCATACATACACTCATTCGTGCATGCACACACACAAACACCCCTCCCCTCCATCTATACCTCCCGCTGCCAACATATTAAAATATATAGAGCAGTCAACATATTAATTCTGCTCTCTCACTTTCTGAACTTGCACTCTGTGCCAGATGTGGATGGGGGGGGGGGGGGGGGGTGGATAGAGACTGGGTGCAGGGCAGTGGGACTTACAGAATAATAAACCACCGTGCAGACACCGTGATGAAGTGCGGCACGGTTATAGTAGCCGCTTTCAGGTGGCCAGAATTCCCCAATGTAAAGCCAAAATTCCTGAAGGCAGCTGTCGGGAGGCCACCTGAAAGCAGAGAACCCTGATCCGAGGAGTACTTACCCAACCCTCCTCGGGTAGGTGCATTTCTCCGCTTCGGAGCGCTCCTCTCCCCCCCCCAGGCACCTGAAAGCGGGCGGGACGAAGGCCGTTTGCTCTGCGGCGCCTCTCCCCGCTGCGGGCCAGAACAGCGCTGCCACCTGAACATCGCCCACACCCGCACCCGGCTCTCCTTCTCCCGGCTACTGCACCAGCGACCCCAGTTCGAATCCCGCGCTGCCCGTGAGGAGTTTGCACACTCTCCGGGGGGGAGAGGGCTCCAGTTTCCTCCCACCCTCCAAAAACCGAAAGGAGGTTGTAGGTCAATTGGGCAGCACGGGCTGGTGGGCCGAAAGGACTGTAGGTCTCAATTTTTAAAAAAAATAGATATAATTAAATTTAAAAGCACGTTGCTGGAGAAACTATGTAGCAAAGATAGATACATCACCAATAGTTTGATTCTATATCTTTATCTTTGCTACATTGTTTGACCTGCTGAGTTTCTCTAGCGACTTGCAGAAAAGATCGTACGGACTAGAAGGGCCGAGCGGTCTGTGAAGTTCGAACTGCCCCCCAGTTAAACACACGCATTGGCCACCACCGTGTCAGACCGGGTTAAGCTCGGTCTTTGTCCCCCTTCCCCGTGGCCGCGCAGACACCGGGAGTCAAGCGCCAGCCCAGCCCTTGCGAACAGCTCTCCTTACCCGTTCAGTCGGCCACACCCCCCCTCCCCCCCCCCCAATTCCAAGGCCGTCGGCAGCGTCTGGTCGCCGGGCTGCCTATCGCCACGGAGCTGCCTCCAGTGGGTCCGCAGGCAGGGCTTCCTCCCTCCCACTGCCCTGACTGGCGCACGGGCAACGTGGCACTGCCCCCTGCTCTCTCCTCCTCCCCCACCCCACGCTCTCAAATCGTCCCCAGGGTGAGGGAGGGTGGCAGAATCGAGGGGGGGGGAGGAGAATGATGGGACAAGAAAATAATCTGCTGGGGGGGAGAGTGGGAGCAAAATCCCAACACTCCAGTTGGTCAACCTTCTACAGCAACTCTAGCCAGAGCCTCCGAGGCGCCTCTCCTGCGGCTGTCCCTTTTAGATAGACAGCGCGGCGCTTTCAGGGCTGCCAGCTGAATGACCATTCCACAGGGCTGCATCCGCTTGGCTGAGAACGCGCCTGAAAGAGGCTCAAGGAGATGAGGGTGGGCTTCAGGAGGACCAGGAACGACCCCCCCCCCCTCCACAACACATCTTTACGCCCTTCCATGCCAGGCCTCCACCGGCCGGCTACGAGCGCGGCGGGAAAACCGAGCAGCCCTAAAAGGCTGCGCCTCGTAGTGGCCTCCGACGGATGCGGGGCCCTGGCACCGCTCGCCGAGTCGATGCCCATCCGTATGCGCCGACGCGGAGAGAGCCCTACAGTGGATCATGGCGGCCCCAGACGGAGCAGGCAGTTGTGATGTTTCCGGCCGGGCTTCATATCCAGGAGGAGACCCTCAGTAAGGCCGTTGATCCCATTGAAACCCCGATGTCCACAAGGTGCGAGAATCATATCTGTGAGATACATGCAGAAGTTGCGGGGAAGCAGGCGGTAATTTCAGGTGGCAAGGCGGTCCGAGCGTCGGCGCTGCAGACGGAGGCGAATGCTGCTTGTTGACCAAATAGCTCTGGTTACAAAGAGGACCTTCTGCAGATTAGACAGTGTGGAATGTTATGGCACGTTGGTGGCAGGGGGTCGGGGCATGGCACGAGGGGAACCATAGAGCTGTGGGTACGGGTGCTGAGGGGGCAGGCCACATTCTCGAATCGAGTGACCACATTCTGGATAATGGCGGACTGCTTGTCCATTGCAGCGCCGAGTTCACGCAGCGCAGATGACAACCCAGACGCTACCTGTGCCTGCGTAGGCAACTTCCACCCAGTGGGCTGCATCCTCCTCTGCCCTCAGATCGACAGGCATTGTTCACCCCCGATTCAGCTGCGTCTCAGCGTGCAGGCAAACCCTCTCCCCGTCCTCCTTGTCCAGCGCGCAGCCGATCCCTCTCTCCGTCCTGCTTGTCCAGTGCGAAGCCGATCCCTCTCTCCGTCCTCCACGTCCAGCGTGAAGCCGATCCCTCTCTCCGTCCTCCTTGTGCAACGCGCAGTCGATCCCTCTCTCCCTCCTTCATGTCCAGCACACAGACGATCCCTCCATGTCCAGCGTGAAGCCGATCCCTCTCTCTGTCCACCTTGTCCAGCGCGCAGACGATCCCTATCTCCGTCCTTGTCCAGCGCTCAGCCGATCCTACTCTCCGTCCTCCTTGTCCAGCATGCAGCCGATCCCTCTCTCTGTCCTCCTTGTCCAGCGTGCAGACGATCCCTCTCTCCGTCCTCCATGTCCAGCGCGCAGCCGATCCCTCTCTCCGTCCTCCTTGTGCAGCGTGCACATGATCCCTCTCTCCGTCCTCCATGTCCAGCGCGCAGACGATCCCTCCATGTCCAGCGTGAAGCCGACCCCTCTCTCCGTCCATCTTGTCCAGCGCGCAGACGATCCCTCTCTCCATCCTCCTTGTCCAGCGTGCAGCCGATCCCTCTCTCTGTCCTCCTTGTCCAGCATGCAGCCGATCCCTCTCTCCGTCCTCCATGTCCAGCCACATCATCATGTTCTCCAACTCCTTTGATAGATCCAGACTTTCCATCAACCTCCGACGCGTATCTCGGCTGGGGTATTGTGGGACATATTAAGGGGATCAGCAGTAGAATTGTGTGCTTTTTGACACATAAAGCCACCATCTCCTCAGGTGACAGTCCCTCCTTGCCCCTGCCATTGGCAGTGATTTCTGCGACCATGTCATTGCTTCCAGAGATGACCATATCCGCACCAGTAGCACTGTCTGCTGTGACCTGCCCCTCCTTCGCCGGTGTGTCTCCCACAGCAGCACTGTTGGTTGACGCCTGAGACGACTCGGAGATGAGCACTGGGGAAGCAGGGCTCTAATGCACTGACCACGTTCAGCTAGTCCCCCAGATCTTGTGGCATTGATCGAGGCACAGCCCGTCGAACCGTATGCTGCCACTCTCCTGTTGTGATCTAGCACAGCCTGGATCTTCTCCTCAGGCTCTTAAGCTTGGTAACTACCTGGTCTTTACTGTGGCTGTGACAACGTGCTGTAAGCGCATTGGCCAGTCGTTCAAAGGTTGGGCTCTCCCTTACTGTCCCTGTGAGCATCCTTTCCTGAGATGTGACGTCGAGAAGCAGTCTAATCTCCGCATCTCCCCCATTAGAAGTAATTATTTCCTCACTGCTATTCCTAACTAGGAACGTACCTGCAATGCCTTCCTGCCATGCACACCATCGGCCTTCCAAGAATCCCACTCCTGCGTCTCAGGCTGATGACATCATTGCGATGTCGTCAACCCAGCTCGAACCAGCCGCAACACGAAAGGCAGTGGAACATGGTGCTCCGCAGAATACCCTTCTCTGAGAGGGATTCCCTGAGCATCTCAGAGCTGGCCACGGCGCATTCATAGAGGTAAGCCTCCCGACGCAAGGGTGGAGAATCTCCACATTTACACTTGGGCTTTTTCATTGCATGAAAGGACCTAATAACTCCGTGGTAGAGAGAGTGGAGACCACTTAGTTCCTTGGAGTACACTTAACTAATGACACCTCGTGGACACTCAACACCTCCACACTTGTCAGAAAGCAGCATTTCCTGGGAAGACTGTCGTGGGCGAGGCTACCGGCCACCATCATGTCAACCTTCTACAGGAGCTCCATGAAGAGCGTCCTGGCCGTCTGCAACACAGTCGGGTACATTCGCTGCAAAGAAATGGATCAGAGGTCAATGCAGAGGACCATAAGAGTGACAGAGAGGATCACTGGAGTCTCCCTCCCCCCACACCAACATGATCTACCAGGATCGTTGTCTGAAGAGGGCATGCCAAATCATTGAGGACCCCTTCCACCCTGCGCTCAGCATCTTTTGGCTGCTCCCATCTGGAAGAGATACAGGAGGATCAGAGCTAGCACCACCAGGCTGAGGATCAGCTTCTTCGCTCGGGCAGTGAGAACGCTGAACAACCAAAGGATCTGCTCACACTCACCCTCCAAGGTTCTATATTTGTATAGATGAAATACTTGTCCTGCACATTTATTGATTTGCCCTGAGGACCGGAGAACGCTGGTTCATTGGGTTATACTTGTACAATCAGATGACAATAAACTTGACGAAGAAACATTCAAACCGTCCCACTCCCTCAACCTCATATGGGGACAATTTGGGAGACAGTGAGAGGGAACGATTGTGTATTCAGTCAGCCAAGGGTTTCAATCAGACAAGCTTAAAGAAGGTCCTCTCAAACTATAAGCAGAACACCTCCAGAAATACTAGGTGATCGAACACTCTCGCCCATTGCTACATCAGGGGATTGAACACTCTCGCCCATTGCTACATCAGGGGATTGAACACTCTCACCCACTGCTACACCAGGGGATTGAACACTCTCGCCCGCTGCTACACCTGGGGATCGAACACCCTCGCCCGCTGCTACACCTGGGGATCGAACACCCTCGCCCGCTGCTACACCAGGGGATTGAACACTCTCGCCCACTGCTACACCAGGGGATTGAACACTCTCGCCCACTGCTCCACCAGGGGATCGAACAACCTTGCGCACTGCTGCACTAGGGGATCAAACACCCTCGCCCACTGCTCCACCAGGGGATCGAACACTCTCGCCCACTGCTACACCAGGGGATCGAACACTCTCGCCCACTGCTCCACCAGGGGATCAAACACTCTCGCCCACTGCTACACCAGGGGATCGAACACTCTCACCCACTGCTACACCGGGGGACTCCTGACTGTCTGACATCAGTGGACGAGCTGCCACCTTTCTATTTTCTCAGGCCCGCGAACCCCTCTCAGGAAACTACAGATGTTGGAGAATGAGAGCAACACACATCCTTGCTGGGGGCCACGCACCATCCCCAGGGACCTACAGGAACCTCTGCTGCCTACTGGTTTCCATGGATACTGCGTGACCGACTCCGTTCCTCTCATCAAGAGGGTTGGTCGTTGACATATTGTTCCGTTTCTATTTTAGGAGTTAAAAGTCTGAGAAATTTGCTGTTTGTTTTGTCTATTTCAGGATTTTTAAGCTGACCTGTGTGATCCTGTGTCATGAGAGGATGAGCTGGGTTTTTTTAGAGCATTCTGGCACAGCTCAGGCCCTTCAGTTCATGATGCTGTGCCATCCTATGTCCACAACAATCTAACCCTTCAGGCTCTCTTGATTCCGGAGGTGAGGGGGTTGGCCTATGAGGAGAGATGGAGTCAACTGGGGCTGTCCTCGCTGAAATTTAGAAGAATGAGAGGGGATCTGATAGAAATGTGTCCAATTATTTTTTTCCATTGGTAGGGGAGACCAGAACTCAGGGACACAGCTTCAAGATTCAGGGTCATGGATTTCGGATGTTGACAAGGAGGATCTGATTTTCCCAGCGGATGGAATTCACCGCCCATTGAAGCAAATATATTTAAGAGAAGGTTGTTAGACTTTTACATCGGAGGAGAATTAAGGGGGAAAGACAGGTAGGTGGAGATGAGCCTATCACCAGATCAGCTGAGGCAGAACAGGCACGATGGGCCAAATGGCCGACTCCTGCTTATGTTCACATTTTAACCCTCAATTTTTCTTACATCCAGGTTCCGATCAGAGTTTCTTGAATGCTCCCCTTGTACCAGTCACCAGGGGGAAATACTGAAGAGGTTTCCCACTGCTGTCTTCAGTGGCAGTGGTGGGTCACCCCGGCCACTGATCCGCAGATTCATCTGCCACAACCACAAATTCCAAACTGCAGAATCTGCCTGTGAAAAGCCACCCACCACCTGCCACCCATGGCTTCATGTGACCCTGTCTGGGAGGCTGAACAGGTTGGAAGGAGCGCCTCACACCCCCTTTTGCTTTAACTGACGGAAACAAAAAGTACATTACTTCAAAGAATCAGGAAGCAGTGACCAAAATTCTTTGTAAAGAGATACATTGGAACATTTAGTGGCAACTGGAAATCTGGAGGGTAAGAGGCAGAAAATGAAAACGAGAGCTGGATTAACATTGTGGTTTGGAACAGGGAAGGCAACCACCTCAATTCGGAGGGAGCCACATGAACGAATACTCTCGGAACGGCAAGGCTCCTGAACGGAACTGATTGTCCCAGCCTCCATCTCCACCCAGCACTGTTTCAGACACAGATATCCACGATGTCAAAACAGTGCCCCCCACCCTCACCTCATGCAGATGTCCTTGGGCAAGAACATCACTCACCCCCTTTACTGGCTGGTGTGATTGATGAGAAAGCCAATTCTGTCTCAGTCCGGAACAAATCATTTCCTCCTCCCTCTGCCACCCAGCTCTCTCGATTTGCACATCTTGAGTGCTCACCATGTGGGTCAGGGGATGAGAGCACGAGAAATAGGGGCAGGGGTTGGCCATTCAGCCCATCGAGCCTGCTCCACCACTCAATGTGATCGTGGCTGGTCACCTTCCTGCCATTTCCCCAGATCCCTTAATTCCCTGATTCCGTAAACATCTATCCAACCTTGTCTTAAATATATTCCCTGAGGTCACCTCTACTGCATCCATGGGGCACTGAATTCCTCCAGCATTTTACTATAATCGCAGCTTCACTGTTTGTTGGAACGAGCGTCTGATGTGTCTAATTTAGATGTGTTGCATTGTCCATGATCCCTGTCACAAAGACCACTGCTTGTTAATAGATCCTGTCCAGGACTTGAACCTGTCAAAACTATCATCCCCATCACATCTTGCCAGCTGGTGCCAAGACCTGCAGCCCCCCCACCCCCATGATGGGACGCCAGATGCTGACGGCTCTCCGACTGCCCGCAGGAACACACGCCAGGCCCCCACTGCGCAGCTCTGCTCTTCGGTGAGACACTAAACTGGTGGGATCGAAAAGCTCCCATGGTCAGTTAGGAGGAACTTGGAAGCAATCGTTCTGACCTTGAGCAGAAAAGCAATCACCAGGTCATAAAACCATAAGACTCTACCACCCATCCTGTTATTCTGCCTCGTCCCCCTTGACAAGAACCCAGACCATTCCCCTCCCATCCACCTACCTGTTCAAATTATTTTTAAATGTCAAATTGAGCCCACGTTCACCACTTCAGCTCGCAGCTCATTCCACACCCTCCCCCCACCAATCTCTGTGTATGAAGATCCCCCTTCCCTTGTGTTCCCTTTAAACCTTTTCCCTTTTTCATCTCAGAGATTGATGGGCATTTGATTAGTCAGGGCATCAAGGGTTACGGGGAGTGGGGAGATGGATCAGCTCATGATAGAGTGGTGGAGCAGAATTGATGGGCTGATTGGCCTACTTCTGCTTCCGTACCTTGTGAACATCAGCTGCGAACTTTTTTTTTGGAGAGTGAGCAGACTCGAAGGCCAGGCAGACAACTCCTGCTCCCTGCCTTCTACCCCGGGGAGGCAGAATTCCCCTGCCTCATTCACCACTGACACCGTGAGCAGGAATTCTCCTTCCCCTTGCTGAAGGACGTCAGAGGAGATGGAGAGATGGAATTGGGGAGGCGGCCAAGTTGGCCATGGCTAGAGAGAAGCAGAGATAACTCTTCAGATCAGTGACTCATCAACAACATTGCCCGATCTCTCTCTCTCTCTCTCTCTCTCTCTCTCTCTCTCTCTCTCTCTCTCTCTCTCTCTCTCTCTCTCTCTCTCTCCTCTCCAAAACTGGTCCCAACAAAATGAGATATCCAATCATCTCCTGACTCTCCGGTGCCAACATTAACCCTCAGTACCAGCACAGCATTGATGCTTCCACTCGCCAAAGGTGCCTTTGTTCTCCAGGGCAACGTCTCCCCTTGTTCTAGGCCAGTGGTTCTCAACCTTTTTCTTTCCACTCACATCCCACCTTAAGCAATCCTTTACTAATCACAGAGCCTCGATGGCATAGGGAATACTTAAAGTGGGATGTGAGTGGGAAGAAAAAAGTTGAGAACCACTGAACTCGAGTAAAACAGGAAAATCTGCAGACCCCGTGGATGAGGTAAAACCACGTTGCTGGAGAAACTCAGCAGGTCAAACAGCGTCCTTTATGTGGCAAAGATAATGAAATAGAACCAGGCCTGAGCCCTTTGTCAAGGTCTGGGCAAAATGTCACAGGCGCCCAAACAAAATGGTGGTGGAGGGTGAGGGGCAGGGGGAGGAACACGGTCCCACAGGCAGGAGGTAATAGGTGGATAAGGGAGGTAGGGCAGACCAGCAAACTGGGTGGGGGGGGGGGGATGGCGGGGAATGGAGAGGGAAGGGGGGTGGAGAGCTGAAAAGGAGAGAGATAGAGAAGAGAGGGAGATCGGGGAGTGGGCTCGCAGACACCGGAAAAGTTGATGTTCGTACCCAGAGAGAACATAAGGGGAACTGCTCCTCTGATTTACTGGTGGACTTTTTTTTATATATATACAGCATGGTAATTGTACAAAGCATTGGTGAGGCCAAATTTGGAGTACTGTGTGCAGTTTTGGTCACCAAATTATAGGAAGGATATAAACAAAATAGGGAGAGAGCAGAGAAGGTTCACGAGAATGTTGACAGGACGTCAGGGTTTGGACCTCCAGGATTGTAATCTCGGGGCTGCTACCTGTGCTGTGCGTGGGTGGGGGGCAAAAATAATAAAATCAGGAGGTTAAATGTGTGGCTGGAGGAATGGTGCAGAGTGCAGGGATTCAGGTTCATTGACCATTGGGATCTCTTCTGGGGAAGACAAGACCTCCACAGGAGGGATGGTTTACACCTGAATGCAACGGGGGCCAATATACTGGCAGTTAGGTTTAATAATGCTGTCGGATTTGATTTAAACTAATTTGGCAGGGAGAAGGGAACAGGACTGATAGGGAAGCAGATAGGAGAGTGAATATAGGGGTGGTTCTGTTAGACGGTGAAACAATAAGGAAAAAGGGAACTAAAAGTGATAGGAGAGTAGGGGCAAGTGCATCGAGAACAAAGGTGGAGGGAGAAAGGAGATATGGTATCAAGGTATTGTGTATGAATGCACGGAGTGTAAGGAATAAAATGGATGAGCTTGAGGCGCAAATGGCAATGGGAGGCTATGACATTGTCGGAGTAACGGAGACATAGCTGCGGGAAGGGCAGGATTGTGAAATAAATGTTCCCGGGTACACGTCCTATAGAAAAGAGAGAAAGTTAGGAAGAGGAGGTGGGGTAGCTCTGTTGGTAAGAAATGAAATTCAGGCGTTTGAAAGGAAAGACATTGAAACAGGTGGGGTAGAGTTTGTTTGGATAGAATTAAGAAATTGTAAAGGCTTGAGGGCCAATATGGGGGTCATTTACAGGCCTCCGAAAAGTAGTTCAGATATCGGTAGAAGTATAAATCAGGAATTAAGAGTGGCATGTCAAAGTGGTAGCAATACAGTAGTTATGGGGGACTTCAACATGAAGGTGGACTGGGATAATCAGACGGGGGCAGGAACACAAGAGAGTGAGTTTATTGAATGTCTACGAGATACTTTCTTGGAGCAGCTAGTGGAGGAACCTACCAGGGGGAAGTCGATTCTGGACTTGGTGCTGTGCAGCGACGCAGAGTTAATAAGTGACCTCGATGTAGGGGAGCCATTAGGGAATAGTGACCATGGTATGGTTACTTTTGAGCTGCAGTTAGAAAGGGAAAAAGAAAGGAAGTCGGAAGCATCTGTACTGCAGTTAAATAAAGGGGATTATGCAGCTATGAGGGAGGAGCTAGCCAAAATAAAATGGAAAGATACACTAGCTGGGAGGACAACTGGAGGTTTCACAGGATTCAGGACAAATTTATTCCAAAGTGGAGGAAAGGCTCTAGGAGATGCAAATGGCAGCCGTGGCTAACTAATGAAATCAAGTGCCATATCAAATCCAAAGGGAGTAAGTATAAGATAGCGAAGTGGAGTGGGAAGTTAGAGGATTGGGAAACCTTCGAAGAGCATCAGAAGGTAACTAAGAAAGTCATAAGAGAGGGGAAAATGAAGTACGAGAGGAAATTAGCAAATAATATAATGGAGGATAGCAAAAGCTTTTTTAAATATGTGAAGAGGAAGAAATTGGTTCGGTCTAAAATTGGTCCATTAAGAATGGAAAAGGGTGGAATTATTACCGGAAACAAGGAGATGGCTGAGGAATTTAACAAATACTTTGCAACTGTCTTCACTAAGGAGGATATAGGTTATGATCAGTTAGGGGGTAGTGGTCATGCGGTATCAAGAGACTTGGGGAACTTTCCTGGGGAAGTAGGGGATCTAATGGATATCCGGATCCAGAAGCAGGAGGTTGTGAGTAAATTGTTGGGACTGAGGGCTGATAAATCCCCAGGGCCTGATGGGCTGCATCCCAGGGTGCTTAAAGAAGTTGCTATGGAAATTGTGGAGGCACTAGTCGACATCTTCCAAAGTTCCATAGATTCGGGGGAGGTCCCTGAGGATTGGAGAGTGGCTGATGTGGTGCCGATTTTTAAGAAGGGAGGGAGGAAGAAAACGGGAAATTATAGACCGGTCAGCCTGACGTCAGTGGTGGGGAAGATATTGGAGTCCATCATAAAAGAAGTAATAGCAGAACACTTAGGCAGAAATAATAGTATAAGGGCTAGTCAGCATGGATTCCTTAAGGGTAAGTCATGCTTGACTAACCTTCTGGAATTTTTCGAGGATGTGACAAAGAGGGTGGACTTGGGAGAGCCTGTGGATGTAGTGTATTTGGACTTCCAGAAAGCCTTTGATAAGGTACCGCACGGGAGACTAGTGGGCAAGATCAGGGAGCATGGTGTTGGAGGTAAGGTGCTGACATGGATAGGAAATTGGTTAAGAAATAGGAAACAAAGGGTTGGGGTAAGCGGGTCTTTTTCAGGATGGCAGGATGTGACGAGTGGAGTGCTGCAGGGATCGGTATTGGGTCCTCAGTTGTTTGTAATTTATGTAAATGATTTGGATGAGGGGATTATTAATAACGAGCAAATTTGCAGATGACACGAAACTAGGTGGCGGTGTGGGGTGTGAGGAGGATGTCAGGAAAATGCAGAGGGACTTGGACAGGTTGGGGGAGTGGGCAGCTGAATGGAAGATGATGTTCAATGTAAGCAAATGTGAGGTTATCCATTTTGGGGGCAATAATAGGAAAGCTGAGTATTATTTAAATGGAGACAAGCTAGGGAGTGGGGAGGTGCAAATGGATCTGGGTGTACTTGTTCACCGATCACTGAAGGCTAACATGCAGGTTCAGAAAGCTGTGAAGAAGGCAAATGGCATGTTGGCTTTCATAAAGAGGGGATTGGAGTATAGGAACAGAGACGCCCTTCTGCAGTTGTACAGGGCCCTGGTGAGACCCCACCTGGAGTATTGTGTCCAGTTCTGGTCTCCAATTTTGAGGAAGGACATACTAGGTATAGAGGGTGTGCAGCGCAGATTTACAAGGTTAGTTCCAGGGATGGCGGGGTTGACATATGCTGAAAGGCTAGAAAAACTGGACTTGTATCCGATGGAGTTTAGAAGGATGAGGGGGGACATGATTGAGGTATACAAAATCATCAGGGGGATAGACAGGGTGAAGTCGGATTACTTGTTCCCAATGATGGGGGAGACGAGGACTAGAGGGCATAGTTTAAGAATACAGCGTAGGCCCTTTAGGACAGAGATGAGAAAACATTTTTTTACCCAGAGAAGTGTGAATCTGTGGAATGCTCTGCCACAGAGGGTGGTAGAGGCAGATTCGCTGATTATGTTCAAAAGAGAGTTAGATAAGACTCTAGTGGGCAAAGGAATTAAGGGTTATGGGGATAAGGCTGGAAAGGGGTACTGATGGTAGTGATCAGCCATGATCTGTAAAATGGCGGTGCTGGCTCGATGGGCCGAAGGGCCTACTCCAGCTCCTATTGTCTATTGAAAGGTTGAGCAGCCTGGGGCTTTTTTCTCTGGAACGTAGAAGATTGAGGGGGGATTTGATGGAGGTGTTCAAGATTTTAAAATGGACAGAGAGAGTCAACATAGATAGGCTTTTTCAATTAAGAGTGAGGGATATTCAAACCAGAGGCCATGGTTTGAGATTGAAGGGGGGATATTATAAGGGGAACATGAGAGGAAATTTCTTCACGCAAAGGGTGGTTGGGATGTGGAATAAGCTTCCGGAGCAGGTGGTTGAAGCAGGGACGTTATTTACATTTAAGGAGAGACTGGATAATTACATGAAGGGGAGAGGATTGGAGGGGTATGGACCAGGTACTGGTCAGTGGGACTAGGAACATAGGAA
The DNA here is from genome assembly GCF_036971445.1 of Narcine bancroftii. Taxonomy (NCBI): domain Eukaryota; kingdom Metazoa; phylum Chordata; class Chondrichthyes; order Torpediniformes; family Narcinidae; genus Narcine; species Narcine bancroftii. The sequence goes on along the minus strand of NC_091479.1, from coordinate 19,816,736 downwards.
CATCAGAAGTAGGAACAGGAGTAGGCCAAAAATGGCCCATCGAGCCTGCTCTGCCATTCAATACAATCATGGTTGATCTAATTTATGACCTAACTCCACCTACCTGCCTTCTCCCCATATCCCCTAATTCCTCTATCATGTAAAAATTTATCTAACTGAATTTTAAATATGTTTAATGAGGCAGCCTCAACCACTTCCCTGGTGAGAGAATTCCAAACACTCACTACTCTCTGGGAAAAACTATTTTTCCTCATCTCTGACCTAAATCTACTCCCCCAAATCTTGAGACTGTGTCCTCTCGTTTTAGTTTCCCTGGCCAGCTCAAAAAACCTTCCTACATCTATCTTATCCATACCCTTCATAATCCTATATGTTTCTATAAGATCTCCTCTCATTCTTCTAAACTCGAGCGAATACAATCCTAGACGATTTAATCTTTCATCATAAGTCAACCCCTTCATCCCAGGGATCAACCTAGTAAATCTCCTCTGGACCGTCTCCAAAGCCAGTATATCCTTCCTCCAATATGGAGACCAGAAGTGGACACAGTACTCCAGGTGCGGTCTCACCAGTACCTTATACAGTTGCAACATTACCTCCCTACTCCTGAATTCAATTCCTCTAGCGATGAAGGCCAACATTCCATTTGCCTTCTTAATAACCTGCTGCACCTGCAACCTAACTTTTTGCGATTCATGCACAAGCCCTCCCAAGTCCCTCTGCCCAACAGCATGCTGTAGTTTTTCACCCTTTAAATAATATTCATCTCTTTTATTTTTCTTGCCAAAGTGGATAACCTCACACTTACTAACATTGTACTCCATCTGCCAGACCTTTGCCCACTCATCCAGCTTAACTCTATCCCTCCGCAGACTCTCCACATCCTCATTACAATTTGCTCTTCCACTCAATTTGGTGTCATCCGCAAACTTGGCTACACCACATTTTGTCCCCACCTCCAAGTCATCAATGTAAATGATGAACAGTTGTGGGCCTAACACCGACCCCTGCGGCACCCCATTTACCACTCTCTGCCAACCTGAAAATCTCCCATTTATTCCGACTCTCTGCCTCCTGTCAGACAACCAATTTCATCTTTAATGACTGCTTCAAGCATTTTTCCAACTACAGACGTCAAGCTAATTGGCTGATAATTTCCAGTCTTCTGCCTACATCCCTTCTTAAAAAGTGGCGTGACATTTGCTGTCTTCCAGTCTGCCGGTACCTGCCTACATCCCTTCTTAAAAAGTGGCGTGACATTTGCTGTCTTCCAGTCTGCTGGGACCTGCCCAGAATCCAAGGAATTTTGGTATATGACCACCAATGCATCAACTATAACTTCTGCCATTTCCTTCAGAACCCTTGGATGCATAGGAGGGTGGGGATTTGTTCCGGCATGAACTAGTAGGGCCAAATTGGCCTGTTCTGTGCTGCATATGGTTATATAGTTAATGGGCCATTTCAGCCCACGAATCCGTGCCGCCCAATTCTTCTTTGGCTTGGCTTCGCGGACGAAGATTTATGGAGGGGGGGGGTGCGGAACAATGAGTCTGTAAATACTGGGGACCTGGAGCACTGGAGGAACTCAGCGGCACAAGAACTGGAGGTCATCTGACCCATCAAGCCTGCTTCCCCCATTTGCTAGGATCATGGGCTGGGCTCACCCCCACCTACCCTTTTCCCCCTACCCCCAATCCCCCTGCAGTGTTTCGGGCCTCCAGCCTTTCTCCAGACGGACCCAAGAATACCTGGAGGGCGCGGGCCCCAAAACGCCGACGATCTATTGCTTTCCACGGGTGGACTGCTGAGTTCCCCCAGAACTTTTGTTAATGGGTTTATTGTCACACACATTGTACGTACGCACTGAAATTCCGACTTGCTGCAGGCCAAAAGGCACATGTAAAGAAAAGCTACAAGAGTAAACTGTTTGAATAAAATTAAAAGAGTCAATAAATGAATAAGATAGATAACGCTCGACTCACTTGACCCCTAAGGGAAGGGGATGAGTCAGCGTACAGGATGGAGGTTGGAAACTTGGCCGAATGGTGCGCCAACAACAACCTCGCACTCGACGCCATCAAAACGAAGGAGCTGATTGTTGACTTCAGGAAAGGAGTTTACATTTATTTACATGTCGAGCACAGTTTTTTTTTGCATTTCCAATAAGTGGTAATTCTGGCTTGCCCGCAGGAAAAAGAATCTCAGGGTTGTATGTGACGTCATGTATGTTCTCTGACAATAAATCTAAAATCTAAATATTCCTAGTGCACAGATGCTGGCAACACTTTGCAAGATTCAAGACCCCCTTTAGTGTCATGTAATAGTACAGAACATGTAATATTACACAAAATTACCTTCTCCCTGACATAAGTTAACATGAGTGTCGCCCGATGGCCCTGACAGGTAAGAGAGAAAGAGATGCATGGATTGAGAGTCCATGGATTCGTCTCCAGTGGCCCGTCATGTTCGGCCAATGCTTGGTGTTGGGGCTGCTTCCAACCAGAGATCATTGCAGCACAGAAAACAGGCCCCTTCGGCCCTTCTAGTCTGTGCCGAACCATTTCATTGGCCTCGTCTCAATGGGGTTGAAAAGGATAGTAAACCAGCCATGATGGAACGTTGGGGAGAGCTTGATGGGCTGAATGGCCTAAAACTACTCCTGTGTCGTGTGAATATGAAATCCACCCAGAAATAGATCATCCTTTGGCAATCCACTCATCCACAACCCACCCACTAATAACCCACCAGTGCCCACATGCCCAGTGACAACATATCCAGTGCCCACTCAACCAGTGCCCACATGCCCAGTGACAACATATCCAGTGCCCATTCAACCAGTGCCCACATGCCCAGTGACAACACACCCAGTGCCTGGGGTTGCCTGGGGTGGTGGTGGAGGCCGGTTCAATTAAAAGTCTCTCAGACAGACAAGGGGATGTGAAAACCATAGAGGGTTGTGAGTTAGATTGGGGGCCGCCACGTTCCACATCCTATGTCGTTTATCCCAGACTCCATCCTCCCACCCACAACCCTCTTGTCCCCTCCCCCACCCACAACTTAAAATATGAGTCATTTCTATTTTCTTTGTTCTGATAAAAGATCATTGCCTGAACGTTAAATTTACTTCTCTCTCCACAGCTGCTGTCAAACCTGCCAAGTATTTCCAGCTCTGTACACTTGCCCCTCACAACGTTGCATTGTCACGAAGGTCACAGAGCATGGCACTGGGTTCTTCAGCCCATTAAGTCTGTGGTAACCCTTCACCCTATGTTACCTAGCTGCAGGGTGCAGCATTCTCCAGTCTTGTGGCCGGTGTGTGATTGGGAGTGGGGGGTGCGCGTCGTGCCACCCCAGCCTTCCATCCCACCAGACACTGGTTCAGAGTGGGCTTCCAACAGTTGGATGGGCCTGACCTTTGGTAGTCGAGGGCCTGCCTTCCTTCAACACGGCACGGTTAGCACAACGTCTTTACAGCGCCAGTGATCAGAACCAGACTGGGGGGGGGGTTTGAATCCCGTGCTGTCCATAAGGAGTTTGTACGTTCTCCCTGTGTCTGTGGTTTTCTCCGGGGGGTTCCGGTTTCCTCCCACCGTTCAAATTGTTGGTTAATTGGGTGTAAATTGGGCGGCACGGACTCGTGGGCCGAAATGGCCTGTATGTCTAAAAATTAACTGATTCTATTCACCCCCTTCTACTTCCCCATTCCACCTACCAATGGACAGGAGTCTTGAGCAGGATGGTGATCTGCTCACGATGCCTGCCCCGAGGACAGCCCTCCTTGTCATGACAATGAACTCCAAGTCTTTGGGACCATTCCCCCCAGCCTCTCTCGTGTAGGGTCATGCTCACCCACGGCAAAGGCCACTGCCCAGTCTTGATTCTGAGAGCACTTCCTGCTGCTCCCATGTCACTGGTCAGTGGAGAACATAAGAAACAGGAGCAGGGGTCAGCCGTCTGGCCCGTCGAGCCTGCTGCACCATTCAATGACACCATGGCTGATCTGATGATCGCCTCATCTCTACCTCTTCCCCATATCCCTTAATTCCCCCAGTATCCATCCAACCTTGTCTTAAATATATTCACTGAGGTTGCCTCCACTGCTTCAATGGGCAGTGAATTCCAAAGATTCCCCATCCTCTGGGACAAGCATTTCCTCCTCATCTCCATCCTAAATCCACTCCCCTGAATCTTGAGGCTATGTCCCCTCATTCTGGTCTCCCCCACCAATGGAAATAACTTACCTACCTCTATCTTATCCCTGCCTTTCATAATTTTATATGTTTCTATTAGATCCCCTCTCATTCTTCTAAATTCCAGCGAGTACAGTCCCAGACGACTCAATTTCTCAAATTACAAATTACGGAGGTACAGTTCGTGGACGTTCCTTCCTTAATGTGGACCTTGAGTGGCACCTGCTACCTTGTCTTCAAGCCACAATCCTGACCCAAGCAGCTCTCTGTCCCATAATCTTAGTCACTCTGCAGACTATGCATTCCCTGTCATTGTTTGTATGAATCACAGCTTGATAGCTGAGGGCATTGGGATAAGACGGAATGATAGTTTGGCACAGGCCAGCACGGATAGTGTCGCGGTTAGCACCACGCTGTTACAGCGCCAGCGATCGGGACCGGGGTTCGAATCCCGCGCCATCTGTAAGGAGTTTGTACACTCTCCCGGCCCCTGTCTGGGTTTTCCCTGTGGCCTTTGGTTTCCTCCCACCAGGGGTACAGTGCTTCTGGATGTCACCAGAATGCTACTCCGCCATCTCACCGGGCCCATCCGGCACCTCACTGGACCACTCCGCCACCTCCCCAGGCCACTTAGGCACTTCACCAGGCCCATCTGGCACCTCACTGGACCACTCCGCCACCTCACCAGGCCACTTCGGCACCTCACTGGACCACTCCGTCACCTCACCAGGCCACCAGCATCTCACCGGGCCACTTTGGCACCTCACCGGGCCCATCCAACACCTCACTGGACCACTCCGGCACCTCACTTGGCCGCTTCTGCACCTCATGGGCTCGCCTAGAGAACGAGGCGGCGGCCCCCCTCCCACTGAGCACTGTTCTCTATTCTGGACATGCCTGCTTCTTCCATGACCGGATGTTCTACTTCCTAGTTCACTGTCTTATACAATGCCAAACATGACGGCCACCAAGGCCAGGTCTCGCGGGGCCTCCCTGTCGCCGTTTTGGTGAGCTGCAGCATCTATAAAATGAGCCCTCCCTCCCACTGTTCAAAATGCACCGGGGGTTGTAGGTTAATGCATGGGCTCATGGGCCGAAATGGCCTGTTACCGTGCTGTAAGTCCAAATTTTAAGGTGCAACCATTGCTCTTTCCCCTCTGTGCCCTTATGTTGGCTGCACCAAACCTCAGCATGTTCTCAAGCAGACTGGATTGCGCCAGTCGGCAACGTTCCCTCATCGGCATCTCCACGGGCTGGAAGACCGGCAGGTTTTGGCTGGGCCCAAAGGCACCTTTCACCAAGTTCTGGATGTCTGGCTCTGAGAACCATCCACAGATCGGGGAGCCCACCCCTGTCACCCAGCTGCTGGCGGAGGAACTGCGACACGAATCCTTGCATCCTTCTCCGCGCCCACTTTGCAAATCGAGAGTCTGCGGCGACCGTCTCCACCGCGGCGCAAGCCCCATCCTCTTTCGCTTCAGTGAAGGAACCCACAAAGGCTTGAAGCTTGGGTCGTAGCTGCTTCCAAGCATCATTGTAAGGATTGGGGGCGATTGTTGTTCTTGTTCTTCCCGTGGATCAGCTCCACACCATAGGGAGGCTGGTTGGAATTGACGGCGAAATGGCCCATCGACCCTGAGACCGACCTATCTACTGTTGATCTACTGCGCAGACATCTGGTTACATCTTACAATTGTAAACAAAGATGCTTTCACACACAGAGCTTTGTTTACCTTAAAATACCATGCAAATCATCTGTGGGGAGATAGAATCAGAGGTGGGTGAACCTGTTTTACATTCAATGAGCAGCGTCACACATCTGTCCGTGTTCTATCCCACCAAGACCACCCGTAAATTGAAGGAACAGCACTTGATTTTCCATCTGGCCCCTTCTCCGGTTTCCGCTGGCCCACTCTCCCATCCCTTTCCTCCAACTCTCCATCCCTTTCCTCCAACTCTCCATCCCCTTCCCTCTCCCCTCACCGAGCAGGCCCCCCATCCCCCCATTTGCCCTCCCTCCCTATTACCTCCTGCCTGTGGGACCTTGCTCCTCTCCCTGCCCCTCGCCCCGCTATTCAGGCGCTTGCTGACACTTTGCCCACACCTTGACGAAAGGCTCAAGCCCCAAATGTTGGTTCTGTATCGTAATCTTTGCTACGTGCACAGTTTGACCTGCTGAGTTCCCCCAGTGCCAGGTTTTTACTTTGAGATCAGATTTTATTGTCATTAATGTGTCACAAAATTTGTTGTTTTACAGCAGCGTCACAGTGGAAACATTCATATAAACCACCTTACGATAAGTCACAGTGGTTCACTGATCATTCAGGAATCTGATGGCGGTGGGGAAGAAACCGTCCTTGTGACGTTGAGAGCTTGTTTTTATAGGCTCCTGTACCTTTTCCCCGATGGTAGTAGAGTGAAGAGGGCCTGGCCTGGGTGGTGGGAGGGTCTTTGAGGATAGAGGCTGATTTCATAAGACATCACGCCATGTAGATGTCCTCGATGGAGTGGAGTCTGGTTTCCGTGATGTCGCAGGCTGAGTTAACAACCCTCTGGAACTTTATCTTGTCCTGAGAGTTGGCACCTCTGTACCAGACAGTGATGCAAGCAGCCAAAATGCTCTCCACAGTCCACCTGTAGAAGTTTTTGAGAGTCGAACCTGTTCAAACTCCTCACAAAGTATGGCCGCTGGCCGTCGTGATGAAGGCTTCAGGATAGATCCTCGCAGATGTTGACTCCCAGGAATTTGTCGACTCTCTCCGCGACTGAGCCCTCGATAAGGACAGGTTCACGTTCTCACTATTTCCAGTCCAGCGCCTTCTCGTTGCCCGATCATGTGCCTCCATTGCTCGGTCAGACTGCTCCGTCATCTGTCAGCGACCGGGCTGGGACGTGGGATCACGTGGAGGCTACACACTCCGCGGGGATGAGATCCAAGATAGTACAATGTTGACTTATGTGGAGCCATTGGCTCCTTCATTTCAACCCCCAAGGCATCACAAAGAAGGCTCTGTTCCCATGATCTGATCAAGCATTAAATGCCAACAGATAATTGAAGTGACTTGGCAACAGGCCTGACTCTGTGTTCACAACGCTGGCTCTGAACCACCAGCTTGTTTACTCATTCGGACGATCAAACATTTCTCCGAGGCTTTTTCTGCAACAGCGCATGATGTGTGACAGGAATGTGAGCTATGGGAACAGGCTGCAATTCACTGAGGTTCAGAGAATTTCCAAGGGGACAATGGGAGCGGGTGCTGCAGTGTCGAACCTTTGGGGTAATGGATCTGTGGATGATCCAACTGGAAGTCTGAATGGGATCGGGGGGTCAGGGAGACGCAGACAAACTTTTACTCCTGCTGGGGGGTAGCTGCAGAGAGCTTTCATCTGACCACTTCAGGAGTGGTATGTGAAACATGTGCCTGAAACATGTGTATCCTTAATATAAGCCGTGATTTATGACGACTCTGTGTGCTGGACCCAACCTCTCCAGGGTCGCATGAGGAAGCCTGTCCTTTCCAGAACGGCAATGGGTTCAGGAGATTGAATCCTCCTCTCTGCACCTTCTTGTGAGATGTGGATCCCCAACTCCCGGAGATCCCCACCCAGAGAGATTCCCACCCAGAGAGAGGTTCCTGCCTAGAGAGATTCCCGCCAAGAAAGGTTCCCACCCAGAGAGCCCGCCAAGAGAGGTTCCCGCCCAGAGAGAGATTCCCACCCAGAGAGGTTCCCGCCCAGAAAGATTCCCGCCCAGAGAGATTCCCACCTGGAGAGATTTACACTCCAGGAGAAATTCCCACTCCTGGAGAGATTCCAGCCCAGAGAGATTCCCATTTTCCCCCGCAGAGATTCCTGCCTGGAGATATTCCTGCCTGGAGGGATTCCCATCCCCCCCCAAGACATTCCCATTCCTGGAGAGATTCCTTCTCAGAAAGATTCCCACCCGGAGAGAGAGACAGGGGTCTCAGCATCCGGGAGCCTCACATCTCCCCCCCCCCCCACCACACACCATGCATTCCAGGTAGACTCAGGCTGCCTGATAATCACTCCACTCCTTCCTTGCATCAGGACTTACTGTCAGGGCAGAGATTCCTTAATTAAGGCTGATTCCTTCGACAAAAATATATATATTTAAAAGTAGGATTTTATTCACAATAAATTATTTACAGAGAGCAAACCGTACTCTTCCCACCCTTAGTGTCGTATCCATACGTTCCTATCATTGTACATTGATGCATTAATTTTCTTTTTACACCATGGCTTCTCCCGACCCCCACCCCCAGTTGTTTGAAGGATTTCCCCTCGGTTTCAGCCCCTCAATACCCGGTATGGGACTACACCAGACCATGCTCTTCCTGACAGTGCCCAGCGTGTCCCTCAGCGCGTACTCCTGGAGCCTGGAATGTGCCAGTCGACAGCGCTTCCTCACTGTGTGCTGGAAGCCCAGCTGGTTTCGGCAGCCCACTCACCGAGTTAGAAATACTGCTCTGTGTGGACATGTGGATTGCTTCATCTTGACATCTCCTGTTCCCCCAGCAACAGTCCTCGCACTGAACCTGAGTTGACACATTCTTGTGTCTCAGGCAAAATTACAGGATGGATCTGAATCATTCCCTGAAACCAAATTACACGAAGAAAATAAATGCGGGTATCGTAGGCCTTGCACGAGAACATGTGAAGGGAGCAGGGGTCGGCCTTCCATCCTGTCGAGCCCGCTCTGCTGTAGAATGAGCTCATGGCTTCCTTGGGAAGAGAATTCCGCAGATTCGCCATTCTCTGGGAGAACCAGTTCCCCCTCATCTCTGTCCGAGATCTACTCCCTGAATGTTGTCAGGTAGATACCCCCAGGGCAGAGCAGCTCAAATCTTCCTCCCCACCGCTCAAGGGCCAAAACTCTCCCCACCTGTGACTGACTCCATGTATCTTAGGAGCAAGTTAATAACATCAGACAGAATGAAAATGTGATAAAAACAGAAAAGGGGTGGGAACACCCAGCAGGCCAGACAGCATCTGTCAGGATGGGGGAGGGGTTGGGGAAGAGACAGAGAGCGAGATAGAGACAGAGAGAGGGAGTCAGAGAGAGAAAGCGAAAGAGAGAGGAGAGACAGAGACAGAGGGAGACGGAGAGAGAAACAGAGACAGGGATAGAGAAAGCGAGAGAGAGAGATTTCAGATAGAAGGCCATTCCACAGTTCTGCTGAAGGGTCTTCCATTTGAAATGTGAGAACTGGGGAAGTGTATTTCAAAGACCCAGGGGAGCGGAGAATGGAGACATGGTGCTGCTCCGTCGGGTTCAGACCCCGGTCCCAATGCCAGCGACTCCGTACAGGCTTTAACCAGCTGCTTAAATCCTGCGACTGTAGGGTTTGTGCCCATAGCTGGTGGGGCCTCGAGGGGGTTCCATACCTCCCCCCCCCGGGGGGGGGGAGGGGGGCAACAGCTCAACACAGGGCACCAGAAACAAGGAAAACACTCCCCCTTTTGAGGAGAAGCAGAGGACGATGACCAGCGAGGAGTTAAGGGGCTGAGGGACCCCTGCAGGCTGTTGGAGAACCAGTTACCAGGATGGGGATTTGAGAAGGTGCTGAGAACAAGGAAGGCCTGGGCTCTGAAGACTTCCTGACCCTGTTTTGATCTGGAGCTCAGGCTGCAGAGACTGCGGGAGGGCTGGAGGCGAATCCACGTGCACTTAGAATCTGGGAAGGGACTCTCTTTTGCGTCACTTTCTCTCGGACTGCAAGGGGCACCAACCGGGTGGCACTACTGTTGACTGCTTCACAGCAGGCAGAGGACAACTTAGTGTAATATTACATGTTCACTATTACATTACACTATTACATGACATACAGGGATCTGGAAATCTTAACTATTAAATTAAAAATTTAGCACGGTAACAGGCCATTTCGGCCCACGAGTCTGTGCCGCCCAATTACACTACACCCCCAGTAGGTTTTCGAACGGTGGGAGGAATTCAGAGCCCCCACGCAGACACGGGGAGAACATACAAACTCCTTACAGACAGCGCGGGATTTGAACCCCTGTTGCTGGCGCTGTAACAGTGCTGTGCTGACCGCTTCACCAACCGTGCTCCTAGCACAGACACTGCCGTCTGTTTCCACCACTCTGCTCAGATCTCTGATTTACGATGTGCGTTTTTTTTAAATTTAATTGACAACTGTTAAATAATGACTGTGCTTTATTATTGCTGTAACTTTGTATTACGCCCTCGTGGCTGTAAAACATGAGATTCTGAATCCTTGCATGCTGTGAGAGTTTCACGAGCTTTTGGATCATCCCGGCCAGGGTCACATTTACCTGGAAATGCCTCGCAAACTGGCTCCATCCACACACGTCACCCAGTGAATAGCCTTCACCATTAAGTTCCATCCGAATGTCACCTTGCCCCTCATTGGTCCCATGAGAGCTTTCCTTCTATCAGGTTCCAGCACTGGGAGCCTTTGTGCCTTTAATGAACACACAGAGATGCTTTAGGAGCTCAGCAGGTCACACACAGCATCCATGGGAGGTATCCAACGTTTCGGGCCTGAGTCCTTCTTCAAGGCGTGAGTAAAAAGCAAGCAGATGCATTTGTGTTCCACCATCTGCCCCACCTTCACACTCACCTGCACACCCCTCGGAATGTTAAAGTTGACCTGAGGTTGCTTGATCAACAAACACGAATACAGCTGCAAATAGTTTTAAATTCACTTTGCAAAGCGTGAGAACTACATTACAGCAAGAGGCACTGCCGCAAGCAGTTAGTCTCACCCAAAGAGAGTCTGCCTCTTGGCTCACGGGTTGTGTATTTACTGTATATACACATGTAATGGTAAGGGTGAAGGGCTAAATGTTTAGGTGCCGGAGCTTACCAAAAACGGCGACAAGGAGGTGTTGGAGCCACCCCATGGGGTGCCTAGAGAAGCCCCATGAGGTGTCCAGAGAGGCCCCATGGGGTTCCCAGAGAGGCTCCAGGAAGTGTTGAATGATTAAAATGGATTGCCATTAGTCTCCCTCTCTCCCAGTCAACGTTTTTACATTCTCACTGCTTCATGTCACCTCACCCTGCCTCTGTCTTCCAGCTCTTCACCTCCTGCACCCCCACCCCTTCCACTGGCGATCTCCCCTTTCCACTGGGACTCCTGATGCAAGGACATAACCCAGTTCCTCTACACCCTAAAAGAACAATAAAAATAGCCGATACCAGTGTCCTTTACTATTGAGATGCTGCATGGGGCGGCACAGTTGGCGTTGCAGTCAGTGCAACACTGTTATGGCACCAGTGACCGGGATTCAAATCCAATACTGTCTGTAAGGAGTTTTGTACATTCTCCCCATGTCTGCGTGGGCTTCCTCCCACCCTTCAAAACATACGCGAGTTGTGGGTCAGGTCAATTGGTTGTAATTTGGGGGCACGGGTTCATGGGCCGAAAGGGCCTGTTACCGTGCCGTACGTCTAAAAAATAATCCATCTAATTCTCCCGAGTGACCCAGTCTGAGGTGAAGGATGTTGGGTGTTACCCAACCACCAGATGGAGCCTGTGTGCTTTATATAAAGGAGCGAGAGTTCTCAGTCAGGGATGAATTCTACCTCCGTTTAGCCTCGTCGGGAGACTGCAGCCCGAAACATCAACCGGTCATGTGTCCATGCTGCAAGAATAAAAGTCCTGCAGATGATGGAAATCCGAAATGAAAGGAGGACACGCTGGAAATACTGGGCCTGTGGACAAGGTCAAGGTGGCCAAAAGGAGGACATGGTCAAAGGTTACCGTATATATTCAGTGTGTTTGCATTTGATGCTTTTGAAATACTGTTTAAACCTGATTTTTAAAAATTAATTTTTTTGGAAACATATATATAATAACCTATGACCATGTCCTCCTTTTGGAATGACCACCCTGGGGGAGCCAACCTGGGCCAGGCGTGGAGGGCCTATTCTCCCTCAGGGGACCAGGCAATGAGGCCCCAGTGGTGGATGGCCGAGCCAATTGTAGCAGGGGGGTCCAAACGTTGCCCACTGTCAAAGCTTGGTGGGGGGGGGCCTTTCCATGTTGAAAAAAAACTGTTGACAACCAACAACAAGCCATTCCAATTGGAATATTAAAAAATGGGGAGGCCAGGTCATTAGGTGTATTTAAGGCAGAGATTGATCGGTTACTGAGACATCAAAGATTACGGGGAGTGGGGCTGGGTGGGGAAACGGATCAGCTCATGAGTGAATGGTGGCGCAGACTTGATGGGCTGAATGGCCTAGTTCTGTTCCTATCTCTAATGGTCTTATGATTAAAAAATATTAACTCTTGCAAATTAATGCAAATATAAATTTACAAAATAATTAATGAAACAATACATCCCTGAGTCTTCAGGGCAGTGAAGTGAGTGGATTGACCCCTTCTGATTGTGCAGCACAGGAGCAGGCCCTTCGCCCAACTAGTCCATGCTAACCAAGACTAGGCTAGTGAAAACACAACGCTGGAGAGACAGCGTCCTTTACGTAGCAAAGGAAAAGATCCAGAACCAACGTTTCAGGATTGAGGGCTTTGTCAAGGTGTGAGCAAAATGTTCGGACGCCTGCCTATCTGGATGAAGCCTGAAACTGTGACCTGTCATGGACACACATCTCCTCACTTGTCAGGAAGGCTCAATAGTGACTGCACTTGCTGAGAAGACTGAAGCGGGCAAGACTACCGACCACCATCATGTCTACAGGAGCTCTATGGAGAGCATCCTGGACGGCTGCATCACAGTGGGGAACGGTTGCTGCAGAGAAATGGATCAGAGGTCAAGCCAAAGGACCATAGGATGAGCAGAGAGGATCACTGGAGTGTCCCCTCCCCACCCCCCCACCTCCCCACACCACCATCGACGTGATCTACTGGGATTGTTGTCTGAAGAGGCCACACAAAATCATTGAGGACCCCCTTCCACCCCGCACACAGGATCTTTCGGCTGCTCCCATCAGGGGAGATCAGAGCCAGGAAACTTGTCCTGCATTTGCATTGTTTGCCTGTATGTGTGTTAGGTCTGGTTGTGTGTCTGCGTGTTTTGCCCCGAGGACCAGACAATGTTGTTTCGTCAGGTTGTACTTGTGCAATCAGATGACAATAAACTTGACTTGACTCTCATAGAACTGTATCTCTGTTTCCCCTCTCTTTGTTCCACAACAATTGCCCTACAATTCACTGCGTAAATCTTGCTCTGGTTTAACCTACCAAAGGGCAACACCCGACCTTGGCCCGATTCCCAGAAATCGGAGTGAGTCAATGGGTCAGACCGTTTCCATGGAGAGAAATGGGCCGTTGGCAGGGAATTGGGAAGGGGACATTGACCATAAGGAGCCCGAGGATTCCCAATTAGAGTGGCCTCTGTGCAGAGATTGGTGACAGATGTATGGCATCTGTCATTCAGGGCCCAGTCTCAAGGAGAAGTCTGGGAAGTATCTGCAGTTGTACAGGAAGCAAGATGCCGGCCACAGATCGAACCGTTGCGTATAGTTCAGAGTTCCAGATCAGGATTTGCTGTTTTGATTACGCTCTGGTGTTGTAATGCCTGGATGGACTTCAGCTTGTTTGCATTTTCTCTTCTGCATTTCTGCCGTTGTTAGTTATCTCCACACCCATACTGAAGTAGCCAGTCGGCTCATAAACAAAGTGAAACTGTGTGTTATATGCATCTGCCCCGATGGCTGGAGGCTTATCCTTCACCTGTGTGGAGCCGTGGAATTACAATACAACAGACAAATGCCCGAATCCCAGTGGGGAAAATCGCTCCACCCTCTCCCCCTCCCCCAAATAAGACACCCTGCCTGGTCCAGCAAAGCAGGAAATGCTGGAAATGTTCTATGGGTCAGCCAGTGTCCATGGAGAAAGAAGCAGGATTAGTGAGATATTGAGGGTCGCATGAGGAAGCCTGACCTTTCCAGAACAGCAATGGGTTCAGGAGATTGAATCCTCCTCTCTGCACCTTCTTGGGGGAGTGAGATGTGGATCCCCAACTCCCGGAGATTCCCACCCAGAGAGATATCCCACCACTCTCTGTGTGAAGAAATTCCCCCTAATGTTCCCCCTAAACCTTTCTCCTTTTGTCCTCTGGTTTGTATCTCACCTACCCCTACCCTCAGTGGAAAAAGCCCAGATGTATTTACTCTGTTGAAACCCATCATAATTTTAAATACCTCTATCAAATCTCCCCTCATTCTTCTATGCTCCAGGGAATAAAGTCCTAACCTGTTTTAACCTTTCCCTGTGGTAAAAACACACCAAAATGCTGGAGGAACTCAGGCGACCTTTTCAGTGACCATAAAATTAAAGATATATTGCCAGCGTTTTGGGCCTGAGGCCTTCTTCAAGGAATAAGCTGAACAAACCAGAAGCAGGAAATCTCCAAAAGTCTCAAGATTCAGACAGTGCCAAATGGGGGAGAAATCCAGACCAACAAAAGGTGTTTATTGGATAAGGGACAGGGTAAGAACTTATCATGTTTGTGCAAATGGAGATGAAGAGGGAGAGAAAGAGCTGGGGAAAAGTGATTGGGGAAGAAGTGGGGGGGGGGGGTGGGGGGGAGAGGAGGGTTTAATAAAAGCTGGAGAAGTTGATATTAATGCCATCAGTTTGGGGGGAGCCCAGACGAAGATGAGGTGTTGCTCCTCCAATTTGTGGGTGGTCTCAGCCTGGCTGTGCATGAGACCGTGGGCAGTCATGTCGGTAAGGGAATAAGATGGAGAATTGAAATGGGTGGCCACTGGGAGGTCCATGCTATTGCGGCGGACAGAGCCAAGATGCTCAACAAAGCAATCTCTCGGCCTCTCTGATGTGGAGGAGACCACGGCGGGAGCACCGGGTGCAGTAGACGACCCCTGCAGATTCACAAGTGAAATGTTGCTTCACTTGGAGGGATTGTTTGGGGCCCCGAATGGTGCTGCGGGAGGAGGTGTGGATGCAAGTGGCACATCTCCTGCGGTCACAGGGGTAGGTCCCAAGGGGACAATTGTTGGGGAGGGAGGAGGGGTCAAGGGAGTCATGGAGGGAACCGTCCCTGCAGAAGATGGAAAAGAGGGGAATATCCTTACAGGGAAGAGGTGTAGTTGTGGTAGCTATGGAAGTTGGTGGGTTCCCAACCTGTCCCCTGTAAGGATTCTATTCCATTCTCTCAATTCTTCCATCTCTGACTCATCTGCATCTTCCACACCAGATCATCAGAGATGTCCTCCACCTTCAAACAACACGGCTTTCCCTCAACCACCATCAACTCAACTCACCTGCATATCCTCCATTACCCACACATCTGCCCTGGCCCCTTCTGTCCCCAAGCACAAGGTCAGGATTCCACTTGTCCCCACCAGCCCCCACATCCACATCCTCCTCCACCATTTTCATCACTTACCACGTGATTCCACCTCTAGACACATATTCCCCTCTGCTTCCTTCTTTGCCTTCCACAGGAACCGCTCCCTCCATTACAGTCTTGCCCACCCCTCCCTTCCCATCAATTTTCCCTTGGGACTTACCCCTGTGACCAGAGAAGATGCTCCACTTGCTTCCTGACCACCATTCAGGGGCCTAAACAATCCCTCCAAGTGAAGCAACATTTCACTTGCGAATCTGCAGGGGTCGTCTACTGCACCCAGTGCTCCGGCTGTGGTGTCCTCTACATTGGAGAGACTGGGTGCAGATTTTGTTGAGCACCTTGGCTCTGTCCGATGCCATAGGTCCCAGTGGCCACCCATTTCAATTCCCCATCCCATTCCCTTGCTGACAGGTCTGTCCATAGGCTCATGCACTGCCAAACTGAGACCACACGCAAATTGGAGGTGCAACATCTCATATCCCATCTGGGCTCCCTCCAACCTGATGGCATTAATATCGACTTCTCTGGCTTTAGTTAAACCCTCCCCCCACCCCACTTCTTGCCTGTCATCTTCCACCAGCTCTGTCTCTCCCACCCATCTCCTTTTGCACAATTATAATAAATTCTTACCTCGTTCCTTATCATATCCAATTAACTCCTTCTGTTGGTCTGGGTTCTTCCCCCGGTCGGTGCTGTCTGAATTCTGAGAGTTCCTGCTTGTTCCTTGAAGGGCTCAGGCCCAAAATGGCAGTGATATTTTTTTGCTTTTTATGCATGTAGAGAAGTCTGGCCAAGTTCCTCCAGCTTTTGAGTGTGTTTTTATTACAATCACGGTGTCTGCAGACTTTCGTCTTTCACTCTAACCTTTCCTTGTAACTCAGTTCTTGAAGATCAGGCAACATCCTAGTAAATCCTCTCTGCACTCTTTCAATAGATCTTTCCTGTAGTGAGGTGACCAAAACTGCACTCAAATTTGGCCTCCCCGTCATCTTATACAAGTTTACCATAACATCCCAGCTCCTGTACTCAATACTTTGTTTTATGAAGGCCAATATGCCAAAAGCTCTCTGTACAACCATATCAGGAAAAATTTTCCTGTACCACCTTTGGGGTAAATGTTCCTATATTCCCAGATCCCTCCTGTTCTACTGCATTCCTCAGTGCCCTACTGTTTACCATGTATGTCCTACCTTGGTTTGTCCTTCCAAAATGCAACTTCTCACACTTGTCCGCATTAAATTCCATCTTCCTCAGCAAGCTTTGAAAACCTTCCTTGCTGCCCTAGGAGGTGACTTCTTCTCATTGACTAGTTACACCCAATAACGAGTACTGTCTAATGAACGCCCACCACCTTGGTTTTGAAACCAAGCACTGTTGAATGACGTGGGTTTTATTTTTCCACGAGGTTCATGTGGGAACTTGCAGTAACCAGGAACTGGAGAAATCTTTCACGGGGGCATGCAGAATGATTTGTGACTGCACTTTCCGAGAGGATGCAGGTACAGTTACATCATTCAACAAGATCTGGATGCAGGAGTGACGAACTGCTTTGCTTTCAGAGAATGGAAGGCCTGTTGGGGCCATTCTGTGGTCGTGCCTGCCCAACGCTGGCTTGCTGCTCTGTGAATTTTGGGCTAGCCAGTGGAATAGGTCGAACCACCAAGACAGGCCAATTCAGCCAGAGTTCCTCCTCTGGACAACAAAAATTTTGCTTCCTGATCACCATTGGATGTATTTTATGGAGGCTGCTGATCATGAAAATCATCGTAAAACTTTCATATAACCTACCGTTAATGTAAATATTACTTATTTTTGTGATTTCCTGTCTTATTTTAAGTCTACTAGTATATTGCCCACAAAGCAAGCTGCCAGTTCAGGCATGCCTGGCATGTACTCAGTGCAGGCCCTATGTAAATATTGTCTTAGGCTTGAGCATGCTTAGTCAGGATAGATGCAGACAGGCTATAAAAGCAGCTCACATGTACAGATGCTGTGCATTACATTAATTATAGATTGAACGCATCTTGATGCACATGTTCTTCAGGCAATAGCATGGTGGGTGAACTTATAGCATGTATTGTCCTCAGGAAGATTCAATACAGCAGAAATGTCTCGTCAATGTCCAACTGCTGCAATACATTCCGTTACATTTGTGGTGAGTCTACGCTTAACGCCAAATTCAACACAAGTTAATTTAGTGCATCTCCAACTTCCTACGTGATACAGCAAATCTGAAATTATCTTTGCGTTCAGCTTGAAGTTGTCTATCATAATTCCCTTTTTTTTTCCAGGAAGCAAACTTTTTGAAAAATAATTGTTGCCCTGTGTTGTTGAAACATTTAGTCAGAGATCATGAATGAGGCCATTCAGCCGACCACATCCCTGTTGACCAGTGGGCACCCATAATTTTAATCTCATCTCAATTTATTGCAGAGCTTTGGCACTTAAAAGTTATAATGTGATCCAATTTCTCCACTGGATCAGATTGTCCACTTTAATGGCAATGACATTTTAGCAACTTGCTGTGATTGGCCTGGTCCTAATTTGGAAGTTTGCCCAGGCACAAAATAAACTGGCTTCATTGAGTGAGTGTGTTTACTGTCCGTGCACTGAATGTTTCAGAGTCCGTGACTGAACAGCCAGAACCTCAACTTCCTCGGGAGTTTGTGGAGGTTTGGAATGATGTCAGAAACCCTGGCAAATTTCAACAGGTGGGAAAGGCGCTGACTGGCCGCATCATGGTCTGGTATGGAGACGCAAATGCCCATGAGGAAAAGGTAGCGGACACAGCCCAGGACATCACAGGCAAACCCTCCCCATCACTGAGAACATCTTATGTGGAACTCACAGCAGCGATCCTCAAGGATCTCGCTCTGTTCTCGCTGCTGCCAGCAGGAAAGAGGTGTAGGCATCACAAGACTCACACCACCAGGTTCAGGAACAGCTGCTACCCTCCACCGTCAGACTCCTCAACAACAAACTCAATTAGGAACTCATTTAAGGACTCTTACTTTCGCAGTTTAATTTTTTTTATCCTCTGTATTGCAGTTTGTTTACATATGTACAATGAGGAGGTTTTTTTTACACTACCAATAAGTGGTGATTCTGCTTCGCCCACAGGATCTCAGGGTTGTATGTGATGCACGTACCCTGACAGTAAATCTGAATTGAGGAGGCAGAGCAGAGGTGGCAGATCCACCATCACCAGACCAGCAGATGCTCCCAGGGGCAGTGCAAGGCAGGCGGATTCCTGTAAAGTCCAGCTGGAAAACTACCATGCAAAGCTCTGTGCACACCCAGTGCTCCTCAATCCAACTCCGGAGGAAAGAGACCAAGCAAGGATTGTGATTGTCTCATAAAAAGATTTATTACTTTTTTTTGCCTAAATGCACAAGGCAAGGTACAGTACTGTATAAAAAAAGAACTCCTTAATATACACTTTACATGAGATACACCAGTAAGAGCTCCCATTTCACTCATCAAGAAATCAATCCAATGCAGCAACAAAAATAATGTGTTGTAAACGTCTACACTTCAAGTACCGTGAGGCTCCGTCAGTCTGGCGCACATTCACGGGGGTGGGATCGGGGAACGATACAACAGTTCAGGATAAGGGAAAGGGACAAAGAGGCTGCCCTCTCCTTTGTTGAGTGGGGCAATGCCTCCTTGGTCAGCTGTGGCGGATGGAGTCAGAGCTGGTGTGTTGGTTAGCAAGCCTCCTGTAAGATGGGGAGCCCTCTCTCTCTCTCTCTCTCTCTCTGTGCCGGAATCTGGATGCTGACCATCCCAGGTGGAGAGCGGTGTACCGGAAACACGGGGGGGGGCTGCACGAGGAATTGGCAGACCAGCCAATGGAATCAAAACTGCATCCACATATCTGCTCTCTGGGTGACTGGTCAGTTGGCTTGTCGGCATCTATAGGACACTGAGGGGGAACCTCGGGGAGCTGAAATGGTTCCTCGTGCACACGGGACGGAGAGGAGGCAGCTCGATATGCGTCCGTGAGATGACTGGTGAACGGTCAGCCGCTGGCATCTTTTGGGTGGGAGTGGGACTGTCAGGTCATGGCAGGGAATCCGTGAAAGGGCTTTCAGTTCACCAGGCTGCATTTCCAGTAGCGCAGGTCATTCAGGGAGTTAGAGATGCAGCTCCTGGTTAAGTGCTCCCTTTTCTAGTGACAACCTGGCTGAATGCTGGGACCCAGAGGGTTGAGAGTATGACAGTGGGGCAAACCCTGATGAGAATTCTCTGATGTTACAGTATTGATGGGCACTGTGCAATCCCTCTGCCCATGGAGGGGCGTCCACCGGAGTGGGGGACAGGTCACAGTCTAGGGTCTACTCCTGCATACACCAGGCACGCCTCTTCGTCCTCCACCCCATGTAATGCAAACTTTGGTGTGTGTCAGGCTGCCTGGCTGCCTGAACATCCAGCCACATCCCCAGGGGCAGTGCCATAGTCTGGCACCCGACCCTGCAGCGTCTGTCCAGCTGGGCTGAGAATCACCTGCCATCTGCAGAACTGAGGCCGACACCAGAAACCAGTCCTGGTGTTGGCTTCGGGAGGTTCTGCTGTTAAGGTGGAGAACTCAGGGAACCAGAGTTAAGGTGGACAGTGATCCAGACCACATTTAAGGTGGAGCTCCATGATCAGGGAACCAAATTCAAGGTCCTTATCAGTGATTAGAGGAACAGATTTAAGGACTGGGGTGGAGAGGTCATTGACTAGGGAAATGGATTTAAAGTGGAGAGGTCATTGGTCAGGAGAACTAGGTTTAAACAGCACTCCCAATGTGTTTATTGTGGAGGGATTTAACATCTTACAGCTCAGAGCTGGATCTGTGCCGAGTTCAGCTGTGGGAGCGAATGTCGTAATCCCCAGAAGGCTGCACCAGAAACTGAGACAATTTTGAGGCATCTAATTTCCAGAAAGACCCAGGAAGTGAGTCGCTACAACAAGCCGTTTCCCCTTGGACTTAACTCTGAGGCTGGGGAGAGTGGCAGGTGGGAAGCTTGGAACAAAAGAGCACAGCGAGGCACTCGGGCATCGTTGGATCTTGCATCCTACCTCAGCACTGAAACTAGTCATTCTGAAGTGGGAATCCCAGAGATGCTGTCAGATTCACTGGTACCTAACAGCAGTGCTCGTGAAAGGCAAATATCACATAATTAGGATTCTGAAAACAAATTCACCCACAAACAAAAAAAAACTCTAGAAACCAGAATCGTGGACATCTTTCATTAAAAAAAAAACGAAACATTTTACAATAGTTTCTCTGTACAATATTTACAGCAAACAGCACCTGGCAACAGTAAAGAAGTTGTGCACACGAGGGCGAGAACTACATACTGCAGGAGAGAGGAGGAAAAGGACACGAGAGAGACCGGGGCTGGTGCGTCGAGCCTCTGGAAACAGCGGCCATGGGAAAACCTCAGGAAGGCGAGTTGATCACGGAGGGAGAACCGCTTGGGATCACCCAGTAACAGTGAAAACGGGCTTTAAAAGTATTCTGTGATGCAATGTTGTTGAAGATTAATTTTCTCTTACAGATAACACAGATCGAGCTCCGTGTCCTTTTAAAATGCAGTGTAACACCACCCTGGCAGCTCTGATTATGAACTGACTCATTCCCAGAGACATTCCTGAATTGGGCGGAAGAGATCCTGAAGCTAAACTCCGAGCCCATACTTTTACCACTCTTAGGTGGTGGGGAGGGGGAAGCAAAATTAAAACCGGCGGCATCTCAGCAAAGTTCACCTCCAATCGCTATTGTTTGTGAGGAACCACTGGCCCAACAAGCTGACAGTCCTGGGCAGTGGGAACTGCAGCTGGGTGCAGAGAGTCAGCCGGATGCGAGACTGATGCTCAGAAGGGCGCACAGCAATTCAGCGCACAACAGCTGCACGAGAGAGCTCAACACTGGGGTCTTACCCAGTCCCATCTGTCGGTGCTGCCTTTGAGATTGTGCAAAGGGCAAAAAATACTCCACCCCTTCGTTTCAAGCATTACCTCAAGTTTGAAAGTGGCTCGCAGCAATTCGACTCGAGAACTTAAAAAGAAGCTCGTTCAGAAACCAAGTGTCCAATATTCCCAAATTATTTGAATTAGTGGGAAATAATCTGCGGTGGAGACCCTCTGTACTGAACACTGGCTAAAGATACTGCTTAGCAATGGAATATTAACAAATCGAGTGAAAACCAGTCCATTTTGGACCTCCATGCCCTGGTCATCCAAACATCTGAGATGACCAGCTCAAAAAGACCAAAGACCTGTCTGGATTTGAAACTGTGTTAAGGATGGTTCGCTGGGGGCAGGGAGTGAGACAAAGTTTAAAATCTCACATGAAGTCCTGCAAATTGACACGGTGTTGCTTTTTTTGTCCAGTTGACATGTTCAACAGAAAATGATTGAGGAAAATGAAGTGGTTTACAATAACCCTAAGTGCACAAGAACAGTCTTAATGTCTTTTTCCAGTCCTGCTCTGGATTTATAAAATATCATATTTACATTTCTCGAGGACAGGGGGTGCCCACTTAGCCTCTCTTTATGCAATCAGTATGTCCTTCATGAGGAATGCAATGGTTCCTGACAGCACGGAGGGATCTGCGTGCAACTGCATCAACTCCTCAAGTTTCCAAAGGAAGAAGGTATAA
The DNA here is from genome assembly GCF_036971445.1 of Narcine bancroftii. NCBI lineage: Eukaryota > Metazoa > Chordata > Chondrichthyes > Torpediniformes > Narcinidae > Narcine > Narcine bancroftii. The sequence goes on along the minus strand of NC_091479.1, from coordinate 19,794,550 downwards.
GTGCATTCACCTGGAGCCAGGCATTGAGAAGTATCAGAATCACCTCAGTGCTAGGATCATCCATTGTGCTTGGAGTCTGAGACTGAATGAACTGTGCTCTTCCCAGTTCAGAGTGAGTGTGTGTGTTTGGGTGGGTGTGTATGTATGGGTGTGACATTGTGGGTGTGTAACTGTGTGTGCCCGTGTATGACTGCACGTGCATGGAATTGCTTGCAAGTGTGCCACTGGGTGTGCACGACTATGAGTGCATGTGTGTGACTGTGTGCACAGAGGGGATGGAGAAGGGGTATCACTGTTTTTGCGGGTTGTCTGCAGAGCCTGGAAACAGGTGTTCTCCTGCCAGTCGACATGCGCATGAATAATTCACGTTAGGTCAGGCAGGGGCTCCTCACTGACTCAAGTGGAACTGGCTGGTGTTTCACTGGCCTGTCATCTCGGGGATCTGGAGGAACACACACCTGTTCTGAAAGCCAAAAATCTCCCATCTTTTCAGAAGGTGGGGGGGGTCTGGCTCAAGTTTGAGCCGGAATTGGCTATTATTCTGGATAAGCCAGAGGCCGTGGTGTGTGGAACGATGACGAGATCAGTGATCAACTATTCTCCGGGCCTCAGTGTGCTACGGTTGACCCAGAAGCACTTTGTGCTAACACCAGGCATGTGAAGAAGGAAGATCCACTCTGCCTTTGCGAGGAGCTGGCTTTGTCTGTGTTGCCTGTACACTTGTATCAACTCCAGGCAGATTTCTGGTGGGTCTGACGTCTGTTGACTGACACGATCAGTCTCTGCACTGCTCTCGTCCTGCCTCCACCCCAGATAGAACCGGCAAGTTACAGTACAACACTTATTTAACACGACGGTGGCTCCCAGCGGTATACAATTAAAATACACGGGGGCGGGTGAGCTATAAGCACCAACACTACCCAGTGTTTTCCACCATTCACGTAAAAATTACTTGCTCCCTTGGTTCAGGATGTGGCCAATGACAGTGTCAGGAGTTAGCCATGTCCAAGCCAGGCCGCGGCTCTGGACAGCATGCAAGGGGACAGGTCAGGATTACCAAGTAGGGACCAGTTTTACAGTGCCCTCCCATCCTTACAAGGCAGTCAATTCAACAATAGCAATGTACAGTCAATATCTTTTCATTTAGGGCTGGGGGCATATTCGACAGGATATTTACACGACGAGAAAGGCAGGCTCCTGCTCATTTGCCTCTGAGACAGATGTACAGAACAGTCATCAGGTCTCCAATACAAAGGTCCAAGTCCACAGGGGAAACATTACAATAGTCTGCCTGACTTCATGGCAGGAACCAGGAACACCATTGAACTGATGTCTAAAACAAAATGCTGAGCGTCCTCACGTGATCCAGTCACATGACTCTGAACAAAGCGATCACACCCTGAAAGAGAAAATGCGCAACATCAGAAACAAGGAACCGTTGATCAGGATGGAGACACAAGTGGCTCTGCAAGTATAGATACGATTACAACATTCCAAAGACATTTAGACAGAGTTCTGGATCGGACAGAGTAGTGCACATTAATGTTGGAGAACCAATTGGGTCTAATGACCATAATTCTGTTAGTTTTGGGGTAGTTTTAGGGAAGAGCAAGGAGAGGCCTAAAGTTGAGGTTCTGGATTGGAAAAGAGCAAATTTCGTAGGAATAAGAAGGGATTTGGGGAGTATTGAGTGGGACAGGATATTTTCAGGTAAGGATGTTAATGAAAAATGGAGGATATTCAAAAAAGAAATTTTGAGGGTACAGAGTAGTTATGGATCAAAGGAAAGGCTGGAAGTCATAGGGAGGCTTGATTTTCGAGGAATATTGGAAATTTGGTTAGGAGAAAAAGGGAGGTGTACAAGAGGTATAAAGAGCAGGGAGCTGAGAAGTTGAAGGAGGACTACAAGGAGTGTAGAAGGAATCTTAAGAAAGAAATTAGAAAGGCCAAAAAGAGGCATGAAGAGGCCTTGGCTGACAGAGTAGAAATAAATCCAAAGGGTTTCTATAAGTACATTAAAAGTAAAAGATTAGTGAGAGATAAAATTGGACCCCTTGTAGATAGCGAGGGTAGGCTGAGTGAGAAGTTTGAGGAAATGGGGGAAATTTTAAATGATTTCTTTGCCTCTGTATTCACTAGGGAATAAAATGTTGAACCAGTTGAAGTAAAGAAAAATAATGGGGAGGTCAAGAAGCATATAAGGATAACCGAGGAGGTAGTGATGGCTGTGTTAAAAGAGATAAAGGTGGATAAATCTCCCGGACCGGACAAAATATTCCCTAGGACACTCAGGGAGGCTAGTGGACAGTTAGTGGGGCCATTAACAGAGATATTTAGGATGTCACTGGCCACGGGGGTGGTACCAAAGGATGGAGGGTGGCGCATGTGGTTCCTCTGTTTAAGAAAGGGTCCAAATGCAAACCTGGGAATTATAGGCCTGTAAGTCTGACGTCTGTGGTGGGCAAGTTGATGGAAAGTGTTCTGAGGGATGCTATTTACAAATTTTTGGAGGTACAGGGATTGATAGGGAGTAATCAGCATGGTTTGGTCAGGGGTAGATCATGCTTGACAAACCTGATTGAGTTCTTCGAGGGGGTTACAAAAAGGTTGATGAAGGGAAAGCTGTGGATGTTGTCTATTTGGACTTTAGTAAAGCTTTTGACAAAGTTCCTCACAGGAGGTTAGGAAAAAAGGTGGAGGCATTAGGTATAAATAAGGAGGTAGTGAAATGGATTCAGCAGTGGTTGGATGGAAGATGTCAGAGAGTAGTGGTAGAAAATTGTTTGTCCAATTGGAGGCCGGTGACTAGTGGAGTTCCTCAGGGTTCAGTCCTGGGTCCACTATTATTTGTTATATATATTAACGATTTGGATGTAGGGGTAGAGAATTGGATAAGCAAGTTTGCGGATGACACAAAGATTGGTGGTGTTGTGGACAGTGAGGTAGATTACCATAGATTAAAAGGTGATTTAGGAAGGCAGGAGGTGTGGGCTGAAAAATGGCTGATGGAATTTAATACAGAGAAATGTGAGGTGCTGCATTTTGGAAAGACAAATTTAAATAGGTCATATACATTGAATGGTAGACAATTGAGGAGTGCAGAGCAACAAAGGGATTTAGGAGTTATGGTAAGTAGTACCCTCAAGGCTGATACTCAGGTAGATGGTGTGGTGAAGAAGGCCTTTGGAATGTTGGCCTTCATAAATCGGAGTATTGAATTCAAGAGTAGGGAGGTTATGATGAAATTGTACAAGGCATTGGTGAGGCCAAATTTGGAGTACTGTGTACAGTTTTGGTCACCAAATTATAGGAAAGATATAAACAAAATAGAGAGAGTGCAGAGAAGGTTCACGAGAATGTTGACAGGATTTCAGGGTCTGAGTTACAGGGAAAGGTTGTGCAGACTGGGGCTTTTTTCTCTGGAGCGTAGAAGATTGAGAGGGGACTTGATGGAGGTGTTTAAGAATTTAAAAGGGACAGACAGAGTAAATGTGGATAGGCTTTTTCAATTAAGAAAGGGGGAGATTCAAACTAGAGGACATGGTTTAAGATTGAAGGGGGAAAATTATAAGGGGAACATGAGGGGAAATTTCTTTACGCAGAGGGTGGAGGGGATGTGGAATGAGCTTCCGGCAGACGTGGTCGAGGCGGGATCACTGGTTACATTTAAGGAAAGACTGGATCGTTACATGGATAGGAGGGGACTAGAGGGGTATGGACCGGGTGCTGGTCAGTGGGACTAGGAGGGTGGGGATTTGCTACGGCATGGACTAGTAGGGCCGAACTGGCCTGTTCTGTGCTGTAAGTGGTTATATGGGATCACATGGAACTAGAGCAGAATGTCAACTTGGCAGCATGGATGTGCTGGGCTGTGTGACTCCATTTGTATCCCTATGTACAACATTAAAATAGCAGAGAGCAACTACATTCAATAGTTTTAAAAAACAAGTACATTAAAACCCCTGTTATCCAGAATTTAAGCAACCAGCAGGAAAAAAAGATTAAAATAAATATTAATAAAATATATATAAATAAAAATGTTAATACGTTTAAAATTGAAAAGTAAATGTTCTGTGAAGTAACACATAAACCTTTGGTGAAGGTGGGAGCAAATATTCAGCCAATGGAGGGCCTTGGTCAGGCTTTGCTCATCGCTGTTTGAATAAAGTTGTGTTTGAATAAAATGGTGTCGCCCAGGATGAAGAGCTGGTTGATGATGCTCACTGTTGGGGTGACTCTCTTAAAGTGTCTCCTTATCCCTGCTTAGTAGAAGTCATCCCCATCAGAGGCTTTATCTGTCAATTGGGGGGGGGGGGGTGGGGGGGATTAAATGTCTGTAATGTTATTGTTCGTCTTTTGGGCGGCTCCGTGGAGGGGGAGGAACCTGCAGATACAGCGACCATTAAATGTTTTCAAAGAATGTGACTGAAAATAAAGTAAAATGCTTTAAGGTTTATATATTCATGCAAGTGTGAGTACAGTGGAGTATTTTTGTCTTTTAAACTGTTTCTTCTTCATGCAGGTGTATGAGTTTGGCATTGTAAGAGTGAGTCTCAAGCAACCAGAAAATACACTTATCCGGCATCTCCCGATCCCCATAGGTGTCAAATGCTAAGGACTTTACTGTAATCATATTAACTCATCAGTAATGAACACGCCTTTGCCCATTACATGCTTAGGATGTGGGATATCTGGACATTTAGATAGGTATTTTAAAAATTTTTTTAGACATACAGCACGGTAACAGGCCATTTTGGTCCGTGCTGCCCAATTACACCCAATTGACCTCCAACCCCCAGTACGTTTTGAATGGTGGAAGAAAACTCACATAGACACAGGGAGAACGTACAAACCCCTTACAGACAGCACGGGATTCGAACCCCGGTCCCAATTGTGGGCGCCTTAAAGGCATTGCACTAACCGTGCCAACCAAACATGGTACATGGATAGAAAGGTTTTAGAGGGAGAGGGGCAAAATGGAGGCAATGGAACCAGCTGCGGTTGACAACTTGGTTCGGAATCGTTGGGATGGATGGATGGATGGGCAGATGGAGTCTGGTGGGGTGGAGCAGTGAGATTGGGAGGTGATATGTGGAGACAGGGCTGTAGGAGAGGAATCAGATAAGACAGAGGTTTAAGCAGACCTGGGGTCCAGATCCATAGATCCCTCAAGGCTGTTGCCCAAGTTGTTAGGGTGGTTGTGTGTTGACCTTCATTAGTTAGGGGGTTAAGTACAAAATCCCCAAGATAACGGACCATGTGGTTAGACCACATTTACGAGTCTCATGCTCAGTCTGGTCGCCTCATTGAGAGGCTTAGATAGGGTGGACAGCCAACATCAACAACCACAGCAAATACCACAGGATACGGTGAGTGGAGGAACGTTTAGGGGTGACTTCAGAGGTTTTTTTAAAGAGAGTAGTGGGTGCCTGGAATGCAATTCTGGGCATGGTGGTGGAGACTGGTAATAATAGATCTTTCAAAAGACCTTTGGATGGGCACACGGATGTTTTAAAAGAAAGGCTTATGGGTGTGAGGTAAGAAGTTAGATTTTGTGTAGGTTCATATTGTTACGAGTCCAGAGGACCCCAAAATCCAGGAGCAATAGATATGCACCATGACAAAGGGTTAGGACAACATGGGCTGAAGGCCCTTTACTGTGCTATGTAATGCTCTATACAGACAAGGGTGTGCAATGGTAACAGTAGGGGTAGGGGACATTGTGTGTCACTGGCACATGAAAACAGGTGGGGAAGGTGAAAGATACCAAGTGACAGAAAAATAAAACTCCGTGGTTGAAGTAGAAACGCAAAGCTGGAGAAACTCAGTTGGTCACACAGTGTACGTTATGATACATTATCAATGTTCCTGGCTTGAGCCCTTCATCAAGGTATGAGCGGGGAGGGAGGGGGGGCGGGGGTGGTGGTGCCAGAGGGAGGGATTCACAGCCCCACAGGCAAGAGGATCCATCTATTATTTCTTGCCTGTGCTCCCCACCCCTCTACCCTAACCTTTTGCATATACCTTGATGAAGCTCTCAGGCCTGAAACATTGGTTATGTTTCGTTACCTTTGTTCCATAAAGTGCGCTGTTTGACCTACTGAGTTTCTCCAGTGTTGTGTTTTTACTGAAGGGTTTGGTGGTGGGGTTGGAAAGAAGGGTGTGTGTGAGAGAAGCTAGGTGGATTATAAGGAGAGAGGAGGGATCAGGGTGATGTGCTACTTGAAACTGGAATGTTCTTCTCCATTGTGTTTGACCAAACCCCGGCATTGGAAGAGGCCATGGACAGTCAGGTTGGAGTGGGAATGGGGAGGGATGTAACAGACTTTGCCACTTTCATGTTCAGGAACACGTACATCAACACCCTCTACTCCCAACCACACTTTAGAACTGTTAATTTTTGTTAATACTTTGTTCTGCCAAAAAGGTATTAAACTCCATCTGTTGTTTGCTTACCCGACTAGAAAACTATTTGTGTCTTCTCTTGCCTTTTGCTGTCCTCACTATTTACAGTATTTCAGAGTTTTGTGTTATCAGCTTGCAGAGGTGTATCTAAGTCAGTGATGTATGATGAAAACCAGCAGGGCCAGCGTGGACCTGGTGGAACTTCACTGATCATCCTGCCTCAGAGGGAAGTGATTACCAGCATCATGTCCCAGCCCGAACTCCGCAGGGTCATGCAATCAACTGAAAGAGTTGTACAATAAAGAACCAGGCAATTCGGCCTATCACATTAATCCTATTATGTCATCGTCAATCGTGCCTGTATTTTATGGACCTCAATTTTGTTACCCTTTGTCAAACATCTTCTGAAAATCCATACTGATAACAACCTGCTACGTTCAAAGGTGTGCTGTATTTAACAAATCTCTGCAGACTTGTGCTTGCCTCACGCATTGTCACAGGTCTATTAAGCTTGTCCTTGGTGGTGGTTTCTCTAAAAACGTCCCAGCAGTCAAAGTCTGTACTTACTGGGCATGTCCTTGCCTCTCCCCCGACCACGAGTGTCAAACTTACTTCTGGCACCTCCCTCATATCACAGGCACTTTGGAGGGTCACCAGCAAGTTCATCTGCATCTATACTGAGCCACATTGTGAGTGGGTGCCGAAGGCTTCTTGATCACGTCGAAGGTTTAGATCTGAAGATTGCCAATGGTTTGGGATTGAAGGTTGTGCTGGATACCCAGTGACTCTGGTGGTGGGGGGGCGGGGCTCTCTTTTGCTTCTCTTTCTCTGACTGTAAGGGGTGCTGGGCAATGTCTGCTAATGGCGCACCTTACACTAAAGTCAATAAACAAATCTTGAATCACATTTTGTTTTAAACAAATCTCTGATATTTCCCACCCCCTCCCCCCCCGCATCATCTCCACTGCCTCACTTTCTTCTGAGTCTTTGGCATCATCCTCTTGCTGAGCAAAAATCAGTACAAGTCATCATCCTACTCCAGACAAACCTCATCTCTGCTCACTGCCCCCAAACAAAATTACCTGATTTCACACTCTTCTCCTTTTTGCTTTCCTTTCACACGTCAGATCGCTATCTTCAGCTTTTTGTCTAACATGAATCATTTCTAACAAAATGTGGCAATTTCCCTCTTCCTTCTGGGCTTAACATATTCTCCTTCTCCTCAACCACGCATGGAGAAACTCAGCAGGTCAAACAACGTATTTTATTTAGCAAAGATAAAGATACAGAATGATGAAGGACTCAATGCCCAAACGTTCGCTATATAACGTACATTTTTGTGCTTTACTTCTGAAGTAAAAGACGAAAACCTGTAGACACCGTGGCTGGAGAAACTCAGCAGGATGATCTACTGAGTTTCTCCAGCATTGTGTTTCCACTGGAGCCAGCCCTGCTTCAAGCCCAAAGTTCTACTTTCGACTGCTTCTCGCCTTCTCCATTACTAACCTAACGTTTATTCTCGCTGATACCTCAGTGGTTCCCCTTGATTAGAATCCCCAGCTCATTCCCAGAACCAGCTTCATAGGCTTGAATCACACTGATAGAGGAAGATCACCCAAACATAGGCCAAAAAAAGCCTCCCCTGCCACACCTGAATTCTAAATCTATCTCAACATAATCCCACTGAAGATTGGGGTAAACAAAGTTCCGCCACTTGCACATCTGAGAGGATTCAATCTGAAGTGAAGTTACCATCTCCTTTCTCTCTGGCAACTTTAAAATACCCCAAGTGGAAAAACAGCCTGCTTTATGCATGTGAATTCTAACCAACCGGTTTCTGTCCCCTGAAGGTCATTGACTATTTTATAATTACTTTAACCAGCAGCGTGTCCTGTATTTTTCTTGCTGCCCCTTCCGAACACTTTGATATTCATAGTCAGGTAGGTGATGCAACATGGAAACAAGCCCTTTGGCCCATTGAGTCATTATTCTTCCAACATGTTCATCAACTTCCCTCAGGTTTTTAGCCATCCATCCCTGCGCCAGGGGCAATTTATAGCAGCAAACTAACCTACCAACCTGCAAGAACTTGGGACAAAGGAGGAGATCGAAGGACCCAGAGCAAACCCACAGGCTCAAGCAAAGTTCACCCAGATTGTCAGGGTTTGAGGCTAGGTGTCTGGGGCAGTCGGACTGTGTCACAGTCAAGTTCCAATTGCCCAGTTCTTTATCCTAACAGATGTTTCAAATCCTCCTTGACACCATGTACCCACGCCAGTGTTTGATGTGGCAGCTTGCCAACCCATGTGTTTTCCCACATGCATTTGGTAAACATACAAAAAAAAAGGGGAAAAAAAAAGCCAAAGGTTTCTCTTACCGTTCTCACCTTCTGGTCGGTGGAAACAGAGTGGACACAGAGGCTTGTGCTGTAGCCTGTTGGCTTGCAACAATGGCTGGGGACGAAAGGCCTGCAAAGTGGATGGTCATTGGATTAGGAGGGAATAACATGACAGGAGCTCTTCCTCCCGCACACATTTGCTCCAATAACTAAACCCCACCTCCCCACCTTTTCCTGCACCCAGCGGTTGGTGGCAGGAAAGAAAATTCATGTCTAACAAAACATTCAGTGTGATTAAATTTTTCTCTGAAGACCTCAAAGTTTTATTCAGATCTCAGGGACCAGATATCAGGATGGGTCCAGCAAAATTTGTTGCACGTGAACAGTGTGTCGGTTATGCAGAGGTTGGAATGATGCAAGTGTTTAACAACCATCTCCTCACCGCTGAAGTGAATATCTCCCGAGCCACACATGCCGTCCGAGTATCCAGGAATGGAATGGGGGCACTGAACAATGGTTTAACACGACACCTCCCTTCATGACCCACTGATTGCACAACTTTAATAACATTTTAAATCACTTCACATTCATTTTTAATTGTACAAATTGCAAAGAGATAAATTATTCCATGTATTGAATTACAGTGAACTTCAAGGAGATAGATGGATTAACATCATGGTTAGAAACAGGGGAGGTAACAACTACAATTCAGACGGTCCAGAGGGAGAGACGTAATCACCCACACTGAAGAGGAAGGCACCTGAACAACAAGAAGGTATGTGCTCTTCCTATTTAAGGATCGTCACCTCAAGGTTATACGACAGGGAGAAGAACTATAGCTGACTGAATAGGAAGTTTCTGACCCCATCGACTTTCTGCTCTGACTGCCACACTTTGCACGTGCGTATGTCTGAGAATTTAGAAACCGTTTCAATATTTCACATTGAATTCCGCCCCCCCCAACCCCACCCCAGTCTTGGTCCTACCTGTTGCATAAGGAAGATCATACTGCCCAGGAAGCAATGGGTACCCCATTCCAAGATGGTGATGTGAGGCAATCTGTCGCTGGGATGGGGAGGAACGGGGCCGTTCTTTATCGATGTCTCGCTCTCCTCGCTCCCTCTCATGAGGTGGCTTCTCGCTCGTCTATATTTGAAAGAAGAATGGTAACTTCTTACAAACAAATCCACACAAATCGGCCACAGTTCAGCACTTACGCCGTATTTGAGGGTATACACAACCCACAGGGAATATTAAGGTTTTTAGTGTATTTACGGGTAAGCATTTAATGTTATTGAAATATGTAGCTACAGTATAGCAGAAAAAAAAACTTGGGACAAAATCTGCAGCTAGGACAACATAAAAAATCTTTTTCATAATAATTCTGCTGTAATTTGCAAGATAAAACAAAAGCAGCTGACCTATAGCAGAAAACATTTGATAAAAACAAACTGCGGTTGTCAGTCGCCTCTGCTGGTCCTACTGCCTGCTTTATCCTAGGGCGGGAGGGGTTGGTGGGATCAGTGTGGAGTTGATGACAGGTTGCCAGGGGGAGCAGGGTGATGGGATCAGCGTGGGGACTGGTGGTGGGCTGTCGGGCAGTGGGATCAGTATGGGGATCGCTGGCGGACTATCGGGGGAGCAGGGTGGTGGGGATCAGTATGGGGACTGGTGCCGGACTATCGGGGGAGCAGGGTGATGGGATCAGTGTGGGGACTGGTGGTGGGCTGTCGGGCAGTGGGATCAGTATGGGGATCGCTGGCAGACTATCGGGGGAGCAGGGTTGTGGGGATCAGTATGGGGACTGGTGGCGGACTATCGGGGGAGCAGGGTGATGGGATCACCGTGGGGACTGGTGGTGGGCTGTCGGGACAGTGGGATCAGTATGGGGACTGGTGGCGGACTATCGGGGGAGCAGGGTGGTGGGGATCAGTATGGGGACTGGTGGCGGACTATCGGGGGAGCAGGGTGGTGGGGATCAGTATGGGGACTGGTGGCGGACTATCGGGGGAGCAGGGTGGTGGGGATCAGTATGGGGACTGGTGGCGGACTATCGGGGGAGCAGGGTGATGGGATCAGCGTGGGGACTGGTGGCGGACTATCGGGGGAGCAGGGTGGTGGGGATCAGCGTGGGGACTGGTGGCGGACTATCGGGGGAGCAGGGTGGTGGGGATCAGCGTGGGGACTGGTGGCGGACTATCGGGGGAGCAGGGTGGTGGGGATCAGTATGGAGACTGGTGGCGGACTATCGGGGGAGCAGGGTGGTGGGGATCAGCGTGGGGACCAACAGCATCTGCAGTCTTTGGTGACTTGTCAATTTTTTGAGCCGCTGCTTCAGAAATTCTTGTTGTTGGCAAGATGTAAACCCTGAGCACACTTCACAAATAATTGATTGGGAAAGTCACTGCACTGCCCCAAGACTCAGAAACCAGGTCTTATCTTCTCTGACTGGTGTGGGAGTCTTACCAACTCCCCACTGACTGCACACCAGGTAAGTTACAGCAGGCACAATCACCAAATGTGGGAGAACAGATAGAAAAGTTCAATGAACCAAATCTCTTTACTAATTTGTATTCAGAAGCACATTCTCCCGTTGATTTTCATTTCTATCAGCAAAGTGGAGGGTTATGGGATTAAGGAGAATAACGTTGCAGCATTGGTGCAGAATGATCGGGCAGAACAAGCTTGACAATAACATTCTTTATCCTCGTGGTTTCCAACCTTTTTCTTTCCACTCACCTTCCAACTTAAGTAATTCCTATGCCATCGGCACTCCGTGATTAGTAAGGGATTGATTAAGGTGGTATGTGAGTGGGAAAGGCAGTTCAATTTTTATTATTTCTTTTGAAAATGTAGACATATAGCACAGTAACAGGCCCTTTCGGCCCATGTGCCCAGTTACACCCAATTGATCTACAACCCCCCCCCGATACATTTGGAAAGGTTGGGCGGGGAGGGTGGAGAACAAGAGCACCCGGAGGAAACCCAAACGGACATAGGGAGAACGTACAAATTCCTTAAAGACAGTGTGAGATTTGAATCCTGACCCCAGTCGCTGTAACAGCGTGGCACTAACTGAGCGGCCCTAATTGTTGAGAAGGTGGGAGAATAAGAAAAAGTAATAAATAAATAAAGGATTTATGCAAGTGGGTGGTTGTTGGCTAGCACGGATTTGGAGGGTGGAACAGCCTGTTTTCATTCTGCTTCTCATTGGAGAATTTAGGATTTAGTCTCACTGCAATGTTACCATTCACAAACTCCCATATCTTGGGGTAAATCTTCCCTCCCTCACCCACCTGCCATTAGCCAAACACTTTGCCTTTCTTAGACTTGCTGCATGACCTCAAATCCAGCCAGTTACCTTTTAGGGCTGAACATTCGATCATTTGAGAGGAACAGCAAGGTGGAAATTTGAGCGTGCTTAAAAAAAAACATTGTGCATTTGAGAAATCTGGCCAAGAAAAAAACATTTTCTTTAACCAATAAAGAAAATCGTGTTTTACGTCGGGAGAGAACCCATCCTACTCTTTATCATTCCTAATGTTTCAGAGAGCGATGATTTGAACAAGAGTTAACACCACCTTTTCACCACCTAAATCTTGTTAATGAGGCTTATAATGGCCCCAACATAGTGTGCAAACTCTATTGAAAATATAGAACTTTTCTGGGTGAAGTTCAACCTTGAGTTGATCCTGAGTTTGCAAGAAACAAAGAAATAATGATTGGTTGGTACTAGATAAGATTCTCCAAGGCAATGATTTGCAGGAAGATCTAAAGGTAGGTCGAGTTATATTAGAACCACCAAAGGAACTGAACCACACACAACTCCAAATGTCGTGGGAGCAAGGATGGGCGGAAGAAACAGAAAGGGGAGCCGGGATTTATTGTCATGAACGTGTCACAAAATTTGTTGTTTTGTGGCAGCGACACAGTGCAAACATTCATATAAACTACACTTCAAAATAAATAAAATAGTGCAAGGAAAAAGTGAAAGACAAAGAGCAAGGCAGTGTCTTTGTTCATTGCCCATTCAGGAATTTGATGGCGGAGGGGAAAGAAGCTGGGTTCTCCCCTTCAGGATCCTGTACCCTTTTCATGATGGTAGCAGAGTGAAGAAGGCGTGGCCTGGGTGGTGGGGGTCCTTAAGGATAGAGGTTGCTTTCTTAAAGCACCGCCTGTTGTAGATGGCAAGAGGCAGTGTCTTAAGAAAGCAGCCTCTATCCTCAAGGACCCCCACCACCCAGGACTGAAGGACAGTCATGAGTCACACTCATGATAGCAGTGAGGGGTCAAAATCAGGTACTTGAAATAGGGAGGGGCATGAGAGATGGCATGGGGAAGGAATCAGATGACAAGCTCATGCTTACATTCTCTACAAAGCATGAAAGAGACGTTAGGAGGAGGAGGAGCCAGAGAATTGTCAGACAATTTTGAGCTTTATAGAGAGTGGGTGTATGTTAAAGTACGGAGCACCACAGGACATCCATTTGTTGAGACGCAGTTTTTTGAAATGGACGAGCTCCATTTCTAAAACTTGTGAGAAGATTAAATGGGTGAACAAGGATTCATGCTGGAGTGACTCATGGGCAAGAGATGACAGATAACAAAAATAAGAACTGAATGAAGCAGAGGGAACATCGGCCCGTGTGTCAGCCACTCCACAATGATGAAGTTTGATGGTGGAATTGACAGGAGTTGATCAGATTGCATGACTTATATTCAAGTCAGAGTTAACAGAAAAATGTTCTGCCATCAATTCCTCTTGTAAACAGAAGTAATCATGGTGGCGAAACAGGAAAGTCTGCAGGTGCTGGGATTGTAGTTGAGACACAAAAGTGCTGGAGAAACTCAGCAGCTCAGGCCCAAAACATTGGTTGTATTGACCTCCTATGAACACTGCAGGACCTGCTGAGTATCATACTAACTTTTTTTAAAAAAGAAGTTCACACCACTTTTCCCTGTAAAAGGGTTAGAATTCGCCATCTTATTCAGTTTACAACTGAACTGTTCTCACTTAGTCTTATATTCTTGCAGTGACGCAAGTCGTGGCAACAGCCTCGCACACTTACCGTGGGTGACCTGCTCTTGTACTGACTGGCATGTTGCTGCAAGATATCCAGGGCCATCGACTCAGAGGTCGACTTGCTGCCCACACCCGGACTCCCATGGGCGCGATCACTGTCGTCATGTCCTGGAACCTTATTTGCGTACGATGAGAAAGAGAATCCCGAAGACAAGTATGATCCTGAAGAACAAAATGTTGGTCCAAATCAATCAATGACAGAGCGCAGTTTGGACCAGAAATGAACAAGGCTTAAAATTCTATCTTGTCAGTCAATTTCACCGTTCAGTGACCAGCAGAAAAAACCATCATAATTCCCCTTCAGGGAAAGGATTAGAATATTTTAATTGAGCTTCCTTTTTGATCTTTTGCAATACTTAAGCTTGGTGATCACAAGTACTAGAATTAATCTAAAGCCTTTGGATAACAACCTGGGCATAAGGCAAGGCAGAGACCTTTCTGTTATTCAGAGGATCATCCAAAGGTTGGACAGGAAACTGCTCTGAATGACGGATAATCCTCGTGCTTGCTCATTTGACCAGGCAGGTCGAAAGCCGCCCACCTTGCCTCTGGCTCCTTTGAATGTACACGCACCTCGCCACTGGATCCCTTAATCACCTTCCCTATTTTGGTCTTACCTGAGTTGGTTCCTCCAGTTGGCGGCTGCATAAAGTCTACCATGTGGAGGAGCTTGCTCTCCTTCCCTGAGAATGAAACTAAGCTCCACACCAAGTCAGATGACACTGGAGAGTCAAATAACAAGGTGTGTGCCAGTAATGGGTTGGCGGGGGGGGGTGGTTATCGTGGTGCACACCAACAAACCATTGTTGTAACATATTTCTCATCTTCCAATTAATTAAAGTGCCGTATCTGCTCTTGGTCTGGAGCTGGTGGATACTGTTTGCATCACCTACGCATTTAACTGTGGGAACCATGATTAGCAGCTATCTGTGTGGTTATCCGTAGGAGCTGCGAGCTCTGTGTTGATTGTAGCGATTATCGGATTGCTTGTGTCCGATGTGAGCGAGAGAGAGAGAGAGAGAGAGAGAGAGAGAGAGAGAGAGAGAGAGAGAGAGAGAGAGTGTGAGAGAGAGAGAGAGAGAGAGAGAGAGAGAGAGAGAGAGAGAGAGAGAGAGAGAGAGAGAGAGAGAGAGAGAGAGATATCTCTGAGGTGACTTTCTCTTGCAGGCAAATAAAGATACCATCCAGACTCATTGCTTCTTGGACCCACTGAACTTGATCTTCACATCACACCTTCATGATTTAGATGCTTACTTTCTCAATTGGTTTCAATCTTGATCAACCATAAAACCATTTATTGATGAACTAGCTTTCATATCCATCCACCTAAACTGCAAACCACACTGCTCTTTGGGTAAGTGGTAACACAACAAATGGACGGTGCGGGATTGTGGCCAGGAAGGCCCTCCTACCATGCTGTCCCTCCAAATTATTATATATTATCTCCAAATTATAAATTACAACCATCTATTAGTGAGTAGGTTAGATTTGGCCTTTATGGCTAAGGGGATCAGAGGGTAGGGGGAGAAGGCAGGAACCGGGTTCTGATTGGCCATGATCGTATTGAAGGGTGGGGTAGGCTTGAAGGGCCAAATTCCTGTTTCTATGATTCTATGACTCAACTTTATTTTTGTGACTGACGGTGATTCAGCCAAACATCCGATGTGTCCTTACCTGGGTAATTCTGCATCATCATGGGTGTCACCCCTCGAAATCCCGGATGAGGAGCTTCATACGGCTTTCCATAAGGGTAGCCGTGAACGTACGGCATGTACGATGGGTGCTGAACCATGGAGGAGGACACAGGGATGTGAAGTCCGGATCTGGGATCTTTCCCGACAGATCGACATTCTTCCAGTGACGTTGAACGGGACTCCAAGCACATGCTGTCTTTACTTTCTTCTTTAACTGCAATGTCTTTGCTTCTTATTCGAGATGAGCTTTCGTCTTTAAACTTCCGGTCTCGCTCGGCTTCTTTCCACCTTTCCTCCTCTGCCTTTTGCTGCTCCGAGTATTTGTTAGGATAGACGTAAGACCACAACCTGCTTTCGGATTCCTGCAAAGTACAACCTTCGATTACTCGCTTCCATTAAACCAATCTCAAAAGCTACAGCCAGGTATAAAGGCCGAGAGATACAGTCCAAGTCCAAATTAAACCAAGAGAAGCAAACTCGGGTTCCTGCAGCAAACATTGGCAAGGTAAGAATCCATTACAACATTCCCTTAGTCAAAATGCAACAACCCAGTCTATATATGGCATCTTTAGCAACTATATCCAGTACTGATGGAGCATTAACCCAAGCCTGCTGACCTGCTCTATTCTGGATGAGATTATAATGGGGCAATTTTAAAAAATTTCAACACAGCCAGATGAAACTTCAAAATGGGGAAGAGGTTATTTACTTTAGTGGGCCACAATAATACCATGTCATGAGAAAAGGAAGATCACGTGAGACAAATGACAAGGAGGTTGGGGGTGAAAGTTAGTGATGAGTGGAGGGGGTGAAATTCTAATGTTTGAATATAGTATGGCGCAATGGTGTGGAGGATGGGCAAGCTAGGAAATCAGTGCTTCGTAATTGGTGAAGTGCGCTTCTTTGGAGAAAATGTCCCAACCTGCACTCTCAGTGGTAATGGGTACCAGCCAGCCCACCTACAAATTACTTGTCTTCTTTTACCGTGCTGTGTGTCTAATTTTTTTTTTAAAAAGGGCAGCACAGTTAATGCAGTGCTGTTATAGTGCCAACCACTTGGGTTCGAATCTGGCGCTGCCTGCAAGGAGTTTGTACATTCTCCTCATGTCTGCGTGGGTTTCCTCCTGTTTCCTCCCACCCTTCATAACATATCTGGGGTGTAAGTCAATTGGGTTGAATTGGGTGGCACAGGCTTGTGGGCCAGAAGGGCGTGTTACTGTACTGTATGTCTAAATTAAAACCCTTCCATATTCTCTATCAGCAAGTACAATTCTAAAGGCTGGGATTACAGGGCAGTAAACCATTCATTCCCCTTTCACTAATAATTGAGGAAAAAATTGCAAGGAGTGGAAGAGGAGAAGCCAACAATTAAAATGGCTGTGTAGGTGGAGAATGTGCAAGGGAAGTAAAATCAGGTTCAGAGCTGGGAATGTTACACTTCTGGAATTTCAGGGAAACTGTACACAGCTCAGTTTTCACTCAGCCAGCAGCCCTTTGGGAAAGGAATGAAACCATCCTGTTGTGTGGAGTAATTGCTCCACAAGGTGGTCTAATTGATACTGCAAATCGCTGCAGAGGCAGCTATGACTGAGCACGATGGGGAACAGCTGCCCTAATCTGTTCCTGTGTGCAGTCCACAGCCAAGCAGAGCTTGAACACTGCGGAAGTACTGCAATAAATGATTAAGCATCACTGGCTCCACAGCTGCTTCCTGTTCAAGACATGTTCTGTGGCCGAGCTGCGACCTGGTGAGGCCAACTCGCTGAAGGTTGGAAAGGTGGGCCCCTCAGGGAATGTAATGACAGCTCTCAGCAGAATATCTGCAGTATTCCCCAGACCTGAGGCAGGGGGTTGGGAAAGTATCTTCCAAAGGACCTGAGGAAAGCTAAGCCAGTTATTTGTAATGGGAGAGGAAAAGGAAAGGTACAGTGCAGAGTCAGTTTTATGGGGTCGATCTAGATTATCTAAATTCTTTATGTAACTCAAACATTAATTCTACTCTCGGGGGCGATTCAGGAGATGGTAATGATCCTGACATTAATCAATATGGTGTCAGTGAAATATGATCCTTCTCCTTAGCACAGAATTAAAGGTTATGCCAATTTCCAAGCATACCTTTATTTACATTCTCTCTCCTCACTGCAGTTCCCCCTTCTTCTCTAATCTGCCTACTTCCCCCAATTATTCCTATCAATCAGCTCCCAGGCTTCGACTCCAATCAGAGGGCAGAGTGGACGTTTCATTTCTCTCCCAAAGGTAAGGAATCAACCCCTCCTCCTCCCTTTAATGCACTGCACTCCTGCAACTCATTTACATCCCCAACAATGTTTCTCTGATCCTTTTTGCCTTTGCCTACCTACAGTGGCAAGAACATTACATTTTTAAATTTTACACGCTCAGCACGTTAACTGACCCTTTCGGCTCACGAGCCCATGCACCCAATGGACCTACACCCCACCCCCGGTAATTTTTAGGAGGGTTGGAAGAAAACAGAGCACCTGGAGGAAACCCACACAGACATGGGGTAGAATATACAAACTCCTTAGAGACAGTGCCGGATTTGATCGCTGGCATTGTAACAGCGCTGCGCTGTCCACTACACTAACCGAGCTGCTCCTATGCTAACCGTGCAAGGAAATCAGAATGTCCAAAATGAAACCCACGCAGTCAGGGGCAAACAAACTCCACAGACACAGCATTCAAATCACCAAGCTGCGAATACAATTTTCTGCTCTCTGCCTTCCAAGGTATCAGCCAACAGCTGTTAACTTATTTAAGGGTATAATCACAAGAGTTTTATGATTCTTTTCTCTTTCTCACCGTTTATTGGCCATCTCCTCTGAAGAGGTTAACTGGGTATCTAAAATTCCTGTTCAGTGCAGGGGAAATTAGTTATATGTCATCTCTGCACTGTCAGCTGGCCGACTCTGCTATAAACTTGTCCTTAAACAATGCTCTCCTTTTTCCGCAGACATCAGCAGGTGATGATCAAGGGCAGGGACCTATCCGCTTTCTCAGCAGACTTGGGAATGCTACGCCTAACTGCAGCAACTCGCACCACTGTCCCAGCTGTACTTAGTGCAGACTGGAGTTCACATTTGTGATTAACCTGTTCTCTAGAGATCAGAGTTTGATCGAGTTCCCACTGCAGCAAAGAAGGAACCGAGTAAAAGAATAATTTAAACAAAGGTACATCATTCTTAAACAACAATTTTTTAAAAAAACAAATAAAGTTAAAAGCACAATTTCAGCCATAAAAACTGTCTAACATCTTGTGCCTCAGACACCATTAATCTGAAATTCACTCCATTCATTCATTGTGTGACAAAGAATTAAGTTTGAAGCGGAGATATTGTATAATTTTTGGAATTGATCAAGCAATGGGATTAATAATTCTAATGCTGCTCTATTCATTACAACTCCAGGTCAATATGTGAATGACTGGGAATAGGATTCTGGTGCACAGGGCTTATTAACTGCATCTGTGTTAAATCAAACAGGGATTCTATGCCGCAGGCAGTAAAGAATTTGGACAACATAGGATCAGGTTATTTTTGTATCATCGATTGAAGTGAATGGTGGGAGCAACAAATTTAAATTTGTACTTAAAGTTCTCAGAACTAACCTGAAGATTCAGTGGTGATATGGAGTGTTATCATTCTACATTCTCCAATCAAGGTATTTCTCAAAGTGGAGAAACCTTACTCAGGATGAGAAAATGCACAGCTAATTTGTCAAACCTCGTTTCTTCATATAACCGTTTACAGCGCGGAAACAGGCCGTATCGGTCCTTCGAGTCCACTCTTCCCCAGTTATATAAACAGGCAAAATTGCCTTTGGCTTCTGTAAAGGCCATGCTTTTGAGGATCTCCAGGTGTCTTGCTTTCAGCCCTCCAGACAATTATACTGTCAGGGCCTCCAACTGTGCAGCTTTTAAAAAATTGCCAAAAGGCAAAAAAATTTATAGCAATGCGGACAGATCTTCAGGTTGGGGCTGGAGGGGACCAGTAATGCTTCGTTTGTACTCACACTTCCATGCCACAGTCAAGAGAAGAATAAAGTGAAAGTTCAATAATGTAGAATTGCCAATGCACCAAAAACCCCCAAAGCAAAACACACATAGCTCTGTGAGTGTGACGCAAAGGGCGCTTTTCACCACACAGAGCGTTATAGGCAACCAACACAAAATGCTTTAGGATTTCCCATATGGGCTGCAGAGAGCGGTCTCTCACCTCTCTCCATGAATGAATTAGCTGGCATCTTGATAATCCCCTTAGTGATGAAGAATTAAAGTCACTGCCGTGTCTCGGCACAAGATGTAATGAACTGCAGTACTGAGTAAGTGAGCTAGGATCAGGTTCTATCTCTGTAGTTTGCTAAAAATACAAAAAAAGATAGATTACATGCCATAGGTGGAGCATCCGGGAGTCTGCAAACCGAGATCGTCTGTATACAGTCTGGGCATTCTCTCATTTTCAATTAACTGGAAGTTTTGCGGGCTTTTCCATTTAAGGGAACATCGTATTTTCCTCCACGTTTTATATACACACCAAAACTTACTTTCCACAGGTCTGATTGGATTGTATTCCTCAAAGGTTGAGGAAAGTGGGGAATAGAGACTTTTTTAACGCAGTCTTCTACAACAAGTCAATGTAAAGTGCTTTACAGTCAGTTTTTTCTCTTTTGGAATCCAATCACCCCTACCACAACGGTTCAATTTGTGCGCAGCTAGCTGATCAGACATTTACGGTAATATTGTGAAACACAAAGGTTGACAGGAGGAACTCAGCAGGTCTCACAGTGTCCACAGCAGGTAAAGATTTACAACCGACATTTCTACCTTGATGAAGGGTTCACGCCTGAAATGTTGGTTGTATATCTTTACTTCCTCAGGAAGCTGCGAGACCTGCTGAGTTTACAGTAATATTGATAATCAAGTAAATACTAAAGGGTAACTTCAATTTAACATTCAATCTAATGACAGTGATAAAAGAAAAGCAAACCTCATAGTAATAGATACTTGCTGATGTGCACAGTTAATCTGACACAACTGCCTAAAGTCGATGGCCAGTGTTACGTGGCAGATCAGGAGCAATGGAAATTCACCAAGGCAATGTTACATTTTACTTTTAAAACATTATATTTATTAATAACTACTAATAAGATAACGCATTAGTCAAATCAAACCCAACTCTCTGTGTTGTAAGGTAAAAACATCATGAGATGGGACCGGAGAAGGAGTCACCCCGTACTAAGGAGTAACAGAATGCAGATGTGACCTTGTACACTCAAGATAAGCTTGGCACTAACAAGCTGATGAGCAGCAGACTAACAGTGAAGGGTAGCAACAGCTTATTCATTGGACAGTGTAATGGTATGATAATTTACTAAGTATGTGTCTTGAGGTATAAAAAAACACCACTTGCTGATATCAGGAGAATGTGCCTTCTCCAACTAACACTGTTAGTTGTAAGTGTTACAATCCGGTAATAAAGAACCTTGATTTCGACTCAGACTGGTGTCTGACTGTGTGTGTGTGTGTGTGTGTGTGTGCGCGCGCGAGAGAGAAAGAGAGAGAGAGAGACCCAAATCATTGCACCTTTGCCACAATTCTGGAAAGTCATTCCAAAGTTCATTCTTAGAAATCCATTGTCGAAATGCAGACTTTTAAACTGATACACAGAAATAATCACAAAAGAGATGGGAGAGATTGACTGGACTGCTGGAAACTCACAAATCCTTGTTGAATTTCTTCCAGAGAACTATCCTTTTGGACGAACGGTTGTCACAATTCCTTTTCCTTGCGACGGGGAAACAAAATGCGTGACTTCCACGATGTTGCCAAAACCCAGGTACGGGTCAATCGAAGTGACCTTTCTTTGGGTCAAGATGGGATTCAATAATTCCCCTGCCAGGGAGAATCAGCCTCATTATCACACAGAGACATTCCTGCTCCGTATTCGATGAGACGGCCGCTGGTCAATAGTGTTCCATACACAACTCTCTCACCACCTGTGTCCCTGGAAAAAGCAACAAATGTCCTTCCTCCTCTCCAAAGATTCAAATTTGGGTACAGCCTGTACTAGCTGTTTCCACCCAGTCTCTCCACAGCTATGAATGGTTGCAGCCTGTACTAGCCCTTAAAGTGATACTCACTCTAAATGAAATGGGAGGTCGTAATACCAGCAACAAAAGACACAAACACAAACTTGTGGGGGAATTAAGCAGTCAAATCACCTCTTTAACTGTGACCTCATGCTGATTATTACTTTTTCTTCTTCACCCCATTGGTTGAGGAACAAAACTGATAATTCAACTAGAGAATTATATTTGTGTCTCAGGATCTGACTAATGAACTGCGTCTGAATTTGGTTCAGCGGCGGCAATAGCTTCAGCTACTTGGCCACTCAGTTGACGTAGACAGCGTGGAGTGAAGGGCTTGTTCCTGTGCTGTACTGTATACTACGCTTCACGTAACACTTTCAGCTCTGTCGGATGCCTGCGCATTCAGATTCCATACCAAAGACTTTAATACAGGCTGATGTACCAGTAGAATACAGGTACTCCTCAACCTACTACAGGGTTACGTTCTGGCAAACCCAACATAAGTGGGGAAAAAAATCATATATCAAAAAAGAATATTGCACCTACTATTTTTTAGAATTAAATTTTAAATATACTCAGGTAGTCCCCGACTTACGATGGAGTTCCATTCCGGCACTCCCATTGTAGGTTGAAAAAATTTGTAACTCGAAAAAGAATACCGCACTTACCATGTTTTTTTTATAATTAAATGTTGAATACAACATGTTGAATACAGAGACCGCGAGGATGGTTAAGTCAGCATCGTGAGAAGCTACTCTTGTGCGATGCTGCCATCGCCCAGAATTGTGTGAGAGCAGCTTGCCGCATATCGCAAGCACACATCAGAAAGTAAGGATTTGAACCATTATAACTTCAAGAATTCATACGTCGAAACACAAAACATGCCAGATTCATGCAAAACAGCAATAATTACAGTAATACCAAAGACGGGGAAAGATCCACTACACCAGCATCATACAGACCAATATCTCTACTCAACTCAGATTATAAGATAATAGCTAAACTATTAGCAAACAGATTGGCCGACTGTGTACCAAAACTAGTAAAACTAGATCAAACTGGATTTATTAAGAAAAGACGAAGTTCATTAACTTAATCCATGTAGTACAAGGAAACAAGACGCCAACAGTGGCGGTTGCCTTAGACGCAGAGAAAGCCTTTGACAGAGTTAATGGAATTATTTATTCAAAGTACTACAGAGGTTCAATCTACCAAGGGACAATTGGCGAAGGTGACAGTAAATGGATATATATCAAACCAATTTAAATTAAGCAGGTCAACTAGGCAGGGATGTCCACTATCTCCCTCACTGTTCGTGTTAGCTATAGAACCCTTGGCAGAACTGATAAGAGCAGAAAATAAAATAAGGGATAAAGATAAAAGAGAAGGAATATAAAATCAGTCCATTTTCAGATGACGTCATAGTATACTTAACAGAACCAGAATTATCAATAAAAGAATTACTTAAGAAATTGAAGGAATATAGAGAAGTATCGGGGTACAAGATAAATGCAAATAAAAGTGAAGCGATGCCAAGGAATAATGTGGATTTCACAAAGTTTAAGAAAGAATCACCATTTAAATGGTAAACACAAGCAATCCGATACCTAGGTATTCAACTAGATAATAATCTAGGCCATCTATACAAATTAAATTATCAGCCATTAATGAAGAAATTACAAGATGACTTAGAACATTGGAAAGATTGCATTAAAATGAATATCTTCCCAAGGATACAATACCTATTTCAATCGTTACCAATTCACCTAACAGAGAAATTCTTCAAGGAGCTAAAGAAAATAATAAGGAAATTCTTATGGAAAGGGGGGAAACCGAGGATAGCGCTATATAAATTAACAGAATGGTACAAACAAGGGGGCTTACAGCTACTAAACTTTAAGAATTATTATAGAGCAGCACAATTAAGATACCTATCAGATTTTTATCAAACAAGGAAAAAACCAGATTGGACCAGATAAGAGCTAGATAAAATAGGGGAGATGGATGGTACCTGAACATATACTATATAAGTGGGATGAAAAGCTGATGCAACATAGGAATTCACCAGTACTGCACCATCTCCTCAACATTTGGAAGAAGATTCACGTAGAAAGGAAAAAAACAAATTATCAACTACCAAAATTAATACTGACGCAAAATCAACAAATCCCATTCACAATAGATAACCTTTTCTTTAGAGAATGGGATAGAAAATTGTTTTTCGGAAATTATTATCTTTTGAACAAATGAAGTACAAATATGGTATAACTCACGATATAATGTGTGCATACCACTAACTGAAAACCTACTTAAAGGACAAATTGGGAAACAGACTGAGATTACCAGAAGGAAGCAGTTTTGAATATGTGATTACAGACACAATGATAATTAAAAGATTTATAACAAACATGTACATCAAACTGCAAGAGAAAGAGAATGAGGAAACAAGCTGTAAACCCAAACAAAAGTGGGAAAAAGATATAAACATAAAGATAAAGAATGAAACATGGGAAAAGCTATGCTCCGGAACTATGAGAAATACAATAAACGCAAGGTTACGCATGATACAATATAATTGGTTACACAGGCTATACACCACGCCCCAAAAGTTAAATAAATGGGACCCAACAGTATCAGACAGATGTTTTCGCTGTAAGAAGGAAATAGGAAGAACAGTACATGCAAGTTGGGCATGTGAGAAAGTGGGAAAGTTTTGGGAAGATCTAAACCAGGTATTAAATAAAATCACAAAAAGCAACATCCCAAAAAATCCAGAGATCTTTCTTCTAAGTAATATAAGAAGTAAAGAACTTGGACTCAGTTTGGATGGAGCACAAAAAAGATTTATTATGATAGCCTTAGCAGTAGCAAAAAAATGTATTATGTCAACCTGGAAATTAGAAGACAACTTGAGAATACAACAATGGTACATGGAAATGGATAAATGTATTCCATTGGAAAAAAATAACATATAATTTAAGAAATAACATCACAGTATTCGAACAAATTTGGGAACCGTACATGGAACACAACAGATAAGTCTTACCACGGACCTCCACCCCCTAAAATGACAGAATGAGAAGATGAAATGAACTGACCCGGTGTGTAAAAGTGGATGACACAATTTTCTTGTTTATTTTCATTGTGTGATGACATTGTTTAATGGGTTTAATGTATTGTATATGTTGAACGTTTAGTGGGTAGGGAGGGGTGGGAAGGAGGGAGGGAAGGGAGGGGGGGAAAAGGGGAGAAAATGACACTGTGTATATTCAAGAGGGAAATGTTTATGTGTATTTTGGTCAATATGGTTCATAGTGTGAAAAATAAAAAAAAATAAAAAAGAATTCATATATCGGACCATCATAAATCGGGGACTATCTGTACCTTTATTCCACACTGAATAAAACCATTAATGTACACACCTGAAAGCACACTGGGCATAAGGACTGTTTGAAGCATACCGCACATCGCAAAAAGTGGGAACAGACCAGAATTCAAAATTGAAAGTACAGATTCGAACCATCGTAACTTAGAAAAATCGTAAGTTGGACCATCGTAAGTACCAAGACTCAGCCGTGATTTAGAGTGTCATCTTCCAGGCTTTGTGTAACCTCTAAAGCAAGTATATAAAATCCCATATTCACTATTTTGAGCAAACCATTGTTCTCCCTCAATCCCCTTGCTGATATTTATCCTTCAATCAAAGCTTCGAAGGACATTATTGCAGAGTCTACTGTGAGCAATTAGTGTGGGCAAGTTAAAAATAACTATTTCCAACATTATAGCAGTGAAATCATTGGTTGAGATTATGACAGACACAACAGTGAATGGAAGGAGATCGGAAGGACACATGGCTGTGGAAGCGAGTGTAAGTGTATGTGCATGGACAGCCCTTCCTTTAAAAGACCGAGGGAGGTATAAATTCTGGACCACTGAATTTATTTGCGAGTACCTCATGAGGCAGAAGACGGGATTCCGAACTAGAAGCAAAAGGAATATTTACAATCAGAACTGAAGTTTTGTGCTGGTAGATGGCCAAGAAAAAATGCTAAGTGGTGAATCTTGACTTTACAATTTGGGAACAGGGGAAGAACATTCAGCTCCTCGGCCCTGTTTTACCCTCCAACCCCGACAACACCCTGGATAAGAACATCAGGACATGGAGCTGAGAAGAAGCAGGACCTCCTTCTTGCTTTCCTTCTGTTTGTTATTTTCCATTATCCCACATCAGGCTTGTTAAAAAGAATGTAAGCTAGCAGATTTATCATTAAATTACTTGTTATAGTATGGATACTTGCATTTCTCTACTCATTCCATTTGCAATTTTTTTGGTAGTTCTTAACCTTCGCTTTGACTTCCATCTTGCCAATTAATTTCAGCGAAGTCCTAAAGAGGACGACTTTATTTGAGGGAAGATCTTCATTGATCACAGATGCACCAAAATCTCATAGAATGAGGGATCTCAGCCCTTTGTTCCAGTCTCATTCTTTGCCCTCGATTCAACCTTTACGAATACACATCCCATTCCTGCATCAATTGAATCCGCTAAGTATTCAACGTGACAGAATAATCGTGACATCAGTCTAAAACTGAGATTTTCCCTGGAACACTTAATTCTAAGTAGTTAAGGGATGTTCCAGCAGCCATTTCATTTGGGTGGGGGGGGGTCTCAGCTGTACCAAGGAATTCTAATTCACTATGTGAAAGGAATGCTGAAAGCAGACTCTATAAGGGAACATCAACGTTTACCTAACCACCCAAGGAGCCGCTCAGACAATTTCAGTGGAATGGAAATCACGTGATATTGCCAACATCAATGATCAAATTTCATGGAATACGATCAACTTGTCTGGGTCTTCAGGATTGGCGTCTCTAACAATGTCCTGAACTAGAAACATCATCCTGATAACATTAGCCAATCTCCTTGCCTTAAACAAAATTAAAACTTTTGTGAATGCTTCCAAAGCCCAAGGATCCAGCCAGTGTACTCTGTCTGATTTTCTGAAGAACCAGGGGAATCTGAGGAAAGGGCAAAAGGTTCAAAGCCTCTGCTCTAGGAAACAATGAAACCCATTCAGTTTTACAGCCTTGTTTCTGTTTCATGAGATACACTCCTGTCTGGAAAACAAAATAATGGAAATGAGACATTTCTTATGTAGCCATCTTCCATATAAATATCTCTTAAAGAGCTCCAGTGCCAAATCTAATTTCTGCCATTATTCAAAAAAAGGTGATTTAACAACAGATACATTTTTTAATTATCCTGGCGAACATCGGCAGAACAGAAGCAGTTTATCCGACAAAGAGATTAGAAGTTATTGCCAAAGTATTTAATGGCAATCATCAATTTAGTCAGCCTGGGAAAGTTGGCAGCCCTGTTTAAATCCAGTGCCCACCAATATAAAGCTGGCATTTCTCTCCAAGAGTCACTACTTCCACTAAATGCCAAATACTCTTCAGACAAAGCTGATGAAAGTGGGAAGATGGAACATTTTGCAGACAAAGGATCCCGGAAGCTGTGTTGTTCTCGAATTGTTATAATGTCACGGCCATCACAACTGGCAAAGAAGAAGATCGTTGTCACAACTGCTCGTGGCCTGGGATCAGACTGGAAACCATGCTGATTCTAATATCACCCAATAAAAGTGTAGTGAATGTTTTACTCTCAGAGTGAACAGAAAAATCACTCAGACACAATCTCGGGTGAAGCTATGGCAATATACATATGGAAATCCCAGCAGTCTAAAGTTTGGACAAAAACTGTTTTTCCTTTCCCCTTTTGCAACTCTGTTGTTCTCCCAAGAGTAACATCATTTTACAGCTTGAAGTGTTGGGAAGATTGCCCAGCTTAATTTCACCGCAGCATTTTTTTTACCCAAGCTCCCAGCTCTGTTGGGGATCTGGCACTCTTGGGAGATATGATGGGCTTCAAAAGAGCAATGAATCCTATTTGCATCCAATCTCCCTGTTCCTTAAAGTCACTGGCTAATGATCAGGGTAGGGAAAATGCTACTCTCCTCCCAATAATGAGATTCCATCCTTCCACATGCAAGATCAGTTAATTAAGTATTTCTCAGTGTAACAAAATATATTTTAGTACAGTTAGATTTTTGATTGGTCAAACTACCTGAGGGGGTCAATCAGGTAAGAAAAGCACCTACTTTAGATGATGAACATGATACCCTATGCATGTATGTATTTCTTGTCCAAGGGTCACAAATTTTAGTCACATTTTAATATTAAAATTGAAATGTCAAGTGTAAATGTAAGAGGGTGACACGGTTAGCGCAATCCTTTTACAGTGCCAGCGAACCGGGTTTGAATCTCACGGTGTAAGGATATTATTTGAGGAAATTAAAAGGTGTGTTCCCAATGAGATCAAATTATACCTGGATGAGAAAGACGTGGGGACGAGGCAACAAGCGGAAGGTTAGCGGATGAATATACCCTGATTCAAAAAGACAAACTTCAGATTAATAAGCCTGTTCAGAGGGTTAATGTGGAGTAGATTAGTAAACGTGTTCAGAGGGTTAACGTGGAGCAGATTAGTAAACCTGTTCAGAGGGTTAAGGTGGAGTAGATTGTAAACCTGTTCAGGGGGTTAATGTGGAGCAGATTAGTAAACCTGTTCAGAGGGTTAATGTGGAGCAGATTAGTAAACCTGTTCAGAAGGTTAACGTGGAGTAGATTAGTAAACCTGTTCAGGGGGTTAATGTGGAACAGATTAGTAAACCTGTTCAGGTTAATGTGGAGTAGATTAGTAAACCTGTTCAGAGGGTTAACGTGGAGTAGATTAGTAAACGTGTTCAGAGGGTTAACGTGGA
Source organism: Narcine bancroftii (assembly GCF_036971445.1). NCBI lineage: Eukaryota > Metazoa > Chordata > Chondrichthyes > Torpediniformes > Narcinidae > Narcine > Narcine bancroftii. Next base: position 19,766,101 of record NC_091479.1, on the reverse strand, counting down.
GCAGATTAGTAAACCTGTTCAGAGGGTTAAGGTGGAGTAGATTGTAAACCTGTTCAGGGGGTTAATGTGGAGCAGATTAGTAAACGTGTTCAGAGGGTTAACGTGGAGCAGATTAGTAAACCTGTTCAGAGGGTTAAGGTGGAGTAGATTGTAAACCTGTTCAGGGGGTTAATGTGGAGCAGATTAGTAAACGTGTTCAGAGGGTTAACGTGGAGCAGATTAGTAAACCTGTTCAGAGGGTTAAGGTGGAGTAGATTGTAAACCTGTTCAGGGGGTTAATGTGGAGTAGATTAGTAAACCTGTTCAGAGGGTTAAGGTGGAGTAGATTAGTAAACGTGTTCAGAGGGTTAACGTGGAGCAGATTAGTAAACCTGTTCAGAGGGTTAAGGTGGAGTAGATTGTAAACCTGTTCAGGGGGTTAATGTGGAGCAGATTAGTAAACGTGTTCAGAGGGTTAACGTGGAGCAGATTAGTAAACCTGTTCAGAGGGTTAAGGTGGAGTAGATTGTAAACCTGTTCAGGGGGTTAATGTGGAGCAGATTAGTAAACCTGTTCAGAGGGTTAATGTGGAGCAGATTAGTAAACCTGTTCAGAAGGTTAACGTGGAGTAGATTAGTAAACCTGTTCAGAGGGTTAATGTGGAGTAGATTGTAAACCTGTTCAGAGGGTTAACGTGGAGTAGATTAGTAAACCTGTTCAGACGGTTAATGTGGAGCAGATTAGTAAACCTGTTCAGAGGGTTAATGTGGAGTAGATTGTAAACCTGTTCAGGGGGTTAATGTGGAGCAGATTAGTAAACCTGTTCAGAGGGTTAAGGTGGAGTAGATTGTAAACCTGTTCAGGGGGTTAATGTGGAGCAGATTAGTAAACCTGTTCAGAAGGTTAACGTGGAGTAGATTAGTAAACCTGTTCAGGGGGTTAATGTGGAACAGATTAGTAAACCAGTTCAGAGGGTTAAGGTGGAGTAGATTAGTAAACCTGTTCAGAGGGTTAATGTGGAGCAGATTAGTAAACCTGTTCAGGTTAATGTGGAGCAGGATTAGTAAGCCTGTTCAGAAGGTTAACGTGGAGTAGATTAGTAAACCTGTTCAGAGGGTTAATGTGGAGCAGATTAGTAAACCTGTTCAGAGGGTTAATGTGGAGCAGATTAGTAAACCTGTTCAGACGGTTAATGTGGAGCAGATTAGTAAACCTGTTCAGAGGGTTAATGTGGAGCAGATTAGTAAACCTGTTCAGGTGGTTAACGTGGAGTAGATTAGTAAACCTGTTCAGGTTAACGTGGAGTAATTAGTAAACCTGTTCAGAGGGTCAACGTGGAGTAGATTAGTAAACCTGTTCAGAAGGTTAATGTGGAGCAGATTAATAACCCTGTTCAGAGGGTTAATGTGGAGTAGATTAGTAAGCCTGTTCAGGTTAATGTGGAGCAGGATTAGTAAGCCTGGGAAGAATATTAAGAGAAAAAATGAAGGTAAGGTGGGAAAGGACAAAACTTTTTTGTATGTCATTTTGTAAGAATCCTGGTCATGGTCTTGCAAATGCTTAGTGTTGAAAAAGAGACGAGAAAAGAAGATATTACCAGAAGCGTGTATTCAATCAGTTGAATTTGTATTTAAACCTTTTGTGTCAGAGGCCTTGCTTTCAGTAAAGGATGTGAATTCCCAGGTTCAAGTTAAAATTCTTAGAGATACTAGGGGCGTCCAGTCACTGTTGTTGGAGAATGTTTTAACTCTTGATCAAAAGATGGCTACAGGAGAGACGACTTTGATTAGAGGTGTTGGTGGAGATGTTGAGTCAATATCTCTACACAAAATATTGTTGAATTCATAATTAGTTAAAGGACCAGATGTAGTAGGAGTAATTTTATGCCAGGTGTCTCATTTGTATTAGGGAATGATGTGGCAGAGTATAAAGTTGGATCAGTTTTGAGATTAACAAATAAGCCTAGTAAGGATGAGGTTGACGAAGATTGTGAGGTATTTCCTGCATGTGTTGTAACAAGATCTTCGTCTAAGAAAATGATGAGAGTAAAGGAAGATCCAGTTGATAGAAGAGACTTTCCCAGTATTTCTGAAATAGTCCAGGAGGAGGTGAAATGTGAGAGTCTGCATTTATCTTTGTGAAGGAAAGAGTTTAATTGAGGAGCAATGGAGAAAATCTGATCTTGTTGACCTGAGGGAGAATGAGGACATTAAGTAAATGCCCTGTGGATCTTACTGGAAGGGTGGATTGATAATGAGGAAATGGAGACCTTGTGATGTTCCTGTAAATGAAGAGTGGGTGGTAATTCATCAGGTGGTCATTCCTAGAATTTACCAGAATGTAATTTAAAATTAGTACAGCTTTGGGTAGTCATCTTGGTGTAAAGAAAACCACAAATAAAACTTTGAAACAATTTTTCTGGCCTGGTTTGAGAAAGGATGTTGTAAATTGGGTGCCGAACATGATACCTTTGTCAGGTTGTGGGGAAACCTAACCAGGGTCCTCTAGTAGCTCCCTTGCAACCTATTCCTGTTGTTGGGGAACCTTTCACTAGGGTTATTGTGGATTGTGTGGGTCCCCTGCCTAAAACAAAAACTGGGAATCAGTACTTATGTGTACGACATCCAGATTTCCAGAAGCGATACCATTGAGAAATATTAAAGCAAAAACAGTGGTAAAGGCTATGGAATTTTTTTTCCACAGTTTTTGGGTTATCTAAAGAGATCCAGAATGATTAAGAAACTAACTTTATGTCCGGGTTGTTTCAGCAGTTGATTTATTTATGAGTTGGGAATAAAACAGATCACTTCATCGGCATACCATCCTGAAACTCAGGGAGCTTTGGAAATATTTCAATCTACTCTTAAAAATATGAGGAGGATTTATTGTGTCTGGAGAATGGGAAAGTTTGGGACCAAGGTATTCATTTACTGTCATTTACAGCAAGAGAGTCTGTGCAGGAGTCATTAGGATTCAGCCCTTTTAAAATTGTGTTTGGACATCAGGTTAGAGGACCTTTAATGTTGTTAAAAGAACAATGGGTTAATGAGGATGTATCGTTGGACTTGCTGGATTATGTTTCTAAATTTAAAGATTGGTTACAAAAAGGGTGTTCTTTGTCTCAAGAGAATTTTGAAATGGCTCAGAAGTGATTATTTGATAGGAAAGCTCAAGTGAGGAATTTTAAGACAGGAAATAAAATGTTAATTTTGTTTCCAACACATGATAATCCTCTGAGAGCGAAATCTTCTGGACCATATGAAGTGAAATCAAAACTGAATAATCTTAACTATGTGATAAAAACTCCAGATCATAGGAATAAAACTCAGGTTTGCCATATAAATATGTTGAAAAAGGTGGTGGAGAACAGTCTGTATCAGAGGTGTTGGTTGTTGACAGGGTTGAAGAAGTTATTGGTCATAAGATTATGGAAACAGAATTTTGTGAGGGTAAACTTAAAGAAACCATGGTTCCTGCACACCTGTCTAACTCAACAATTTTGGAAAATCTGAAGGAAAAGTTAGGCCATCTTAAATCACAAGAACAGAAGCAGTTGAAACAGTTGCTTTTGAAATATGGAAATTTGTTTCCTGATGTGCCAAAAAAGGACATCAGTGATTTATCATGACGTGGATGTCGGAGAAGCAAGTCCCATAAAACAACACCCCTATAGAATAAACATTCGGAAGAGTAAAATCATGGATCAGGAGGTGGAATATATGTTGAGAAATGATATTATTAGACCTTCAAACTCAGATTGGAGTCCTTCTTGTGTTCTGGTACCTAAAAAAGATGGAACTGTTAGGTTCTGTACAGATTACAGGAAGGTTAATTCAGTAACTAAAACAGATGCTTATCCTATTTCTAGAATTGATAATTGTATTGATAAAATTGGGAAAGCTAAATTTCTTACTAAGGTGGATTTGTTGAAGGGTTATTGGTGTGTGCCACTAACATAAAGAGGAAGGGTTATTTCTGCATTTATAACACCATCTGGTTTATTTGAATATAATGTGTTACCGTTTGGCATGAAAAATGCCTCTGCACCATTCCAAAGGATGATTAATTTGGTAATCTGAGGTTTAACACATACAGATGCCAATATTGATGACTTGGTTACAAAAAGTGACACATGGGAAGAACTCTAGGGAATTTGTCAATTAGCAAGATTATCCTACGCAAAATTAACTGTCAATTTAGCTAAAAATGAATTTGAAGATGCTACTGTGATATACTTAGGACATGTAGTTGGTCATGGCAAAGTTGCACCGATTCAAGCTAAAGTGCATGCAGTTTCTGAGTTTCCTATTCCCAATGGAAAGAAAGGAGTGAGAAGGTTTTTAGGAATGGCAGGATATTATAGGAAATTTTGCTGAAGTTGCTCTTTCTTTAACCAATCTTTTGAAGAAGGGAGAGAAATTTGTGTGGACAAAATTTTGCAGAGAGCTTTAGAAAATTTAAAGGAGATGCTATGCCATTACCCTGTTTTAAAATCTCCTGATTTTGACAGACCATTTTCTTTATCAATGGATGCCAGTGAGGGGCCAGCAGGTGCAGTTTTGTTACAAAAACATGATGAAATTGACCATCCAGTTGCCTACTTTTCAAAAATATTCAATGTTCATCAAATGAAATATTCCACTACTGAAAAGGAACTGTTGTCTATAATACTTGCTCCGCAGAATTTTAATGTACATCTCGGTACCTCTGATGAACCAGTTGTGATATTTACTGACCACAATCCTCTGGTGTTTTTGAATAAAATTAAGAATAAAAACAGAAGATTGTTAAACTTGAGTGTAATATTACAAGAATATAATTTGCAAATTAATAATATCAAAGGTACAAATAATGTGATAGCAGATTGTCAAGATGTTAAAATGGAACATGTAAAGAAATATAAACTCTCAAGATTGGGATACATTATTATAATATGTTATATATTGTGTATTGTAATCACTTTAGTGATGGTAAAGTCAGTTTAGTTAAAATTCCTTTGTAGAGGGAGAGTGTTATGGGTTATATTAGGATGGTTATGGATAAATATGTCTTTAAAAGACTTAGATCGTGGGGGTTTAGTGTTGGTCACTTCATAAACAGAGTAACAGTTCACAAATGACATCTCATTTAAAATGCAAGAGCTTTGCTGAAGCTAGACGTTGAGGCTTCGGTTAGCTTTGCAGAAGCAATGAAAAATGCTGATCGATTGTGTATGGGCAATAAAGTCCAGGCTGCAGAAGTACTGATAAGATCTTTCAAAGATTGGGGTTGGAGTCTTGGGAGAGGGTTTTGATTTTTACAAGCAGAGAGAGGTAAAAACAAATAGATTTCTTCTCTGTGAGAGAGAGTGAGAAGTCAGTTCTACAGTAGCAGTTGATCTGCAAAATGGCAAGCTGGCAGGCTTGTTGAAAGACCCCATTTTGAAGATGGGTTGTGAGTTCTGAGTTCAGCCTGTTCAAAACCCTTGTAGTCCTTACAAGAGGAAATGGCTGGCTAGAGTGTTTCTCCTGAAATGAGGGAAACAAGAGGAACTCTGTGGTGACCTGGAAGAAGAGGTTATCAACTGTACACGCAATGCACCAGGAATAATGCCACCTACACAACTGGCTAAAATAAGTTGAGCTTGAATGGATGCCCCTGTATAGTTCCAGCTTGACATTTGGAGATGTTGGCCAAATCAATCATATTTATGGTTTTTACACAGCTGTTGTGATAATTTCCCATTGATATTTTTCACACTTACCTTCCGTAGTGAACATTTACACTAAAATGGTTTCGAAGGCTGGACACCGGCCAACGTCAATCTAGACGTAGACCCTGCGTGCAACGTACGGCGTCACTGAGTCAACGTCGTCAGTGTATGTCGCATTCATTAGCCCATTGACAGACAGCCTGCAGTTCAGTTTAGGCTGCAGGTGGTTTGGCTGCTGGGGGGAAATTTTCTGAAAGGGAATGAGTCGCTCATGTCCGTTCCAAACTTTTTACACAGCCTGCGTTGTGGAAAATTTACAAAAATTTCCTGTTATGCAGCGGCAGTGTAAAAACCATAATTATTTCCTCTCGGTATTAAGAAATGGGATCAATGGTTTGCAACTCGAGATGTAGTGGCATATGCCTTCCCCTAGGAAGGCCGAGACAACCCAAAGCTATGAGAACTCCTAAAATCTACGGATGTTAAGCTAAACTCTTCAGTGAGTTGTTTTTCTAATAAAACACATTTGCTTGGAGGTTGTCTTAATGTTATAAAACCAGTAATTAACTGAAGGAAAATGAGTAACAATGAAATAGTACACTTTCCTCTGTTTACCATTGATCTAATGGCTCAGATGGAACATTGGCGTGGGGTTAATTGTTTGGACCTCAATCACTTTCCTCAACAAAAGCCAATACGAACCTGGTGGTTTCAATTACGCGAGCCCAAGTTTATATATTAATTATTTTAATGAGATTTTTGTTTTTTTTTAGAAAGTTTTCTTCAAACTATAACTAATTTTTACACTGGGCATCTTAATGTGTTCCTATAAAGAGACTGATATTTAGGGTGCCACAGTTAGCCTAATGTTTATTGCAACCCTCTTCCAGTAGCCTCAATTTAGATCTTAATAAGAACTTACATTTTCCAAACTAATCAATGCGATTTTCACATCACTCTCAAGCTGAGTGACCTTCACTGCACCCTAATGGTCAATGGGCTGATTTTCAAATTTGGAGTGGCACTTAGCACAACGCTGTTAATGCGCCAGAGATCAGGGCTGGTTTTCCCCAGGGGCTCTGGTTTTCTCTCACTATTCAAAAATATTCAACAAAACCAAAGTCTTCCTGCGTGAGAATCGGTTATCTAGTTTCCCTTGCATTTAATGTATTTCACAAACTAATTCTCTGGTTACTTTGGCACATCCTGAAATGTGAAAATTACTGCTGAACCAAATTGCTTTCTTATTTGTGCATTTGTTCAGTCTTTGTTAATTGGACGGCATAGATTCATGGGCCGAAAGGGTCTGCCATCGTGCTCTATGTCTAAAAAGAAAAGCTAATTATTCAATATTATGACGAGAAAGAATCATCGTCTCTGCCAACCTCTTCTCCCCTTTCACAACACCAATCCCGAAAATTTAAACAGGACAATTGAATTTTATTTTATTGATGCCCGAACTTGGTTGGGAGTTGAACACTTGAGGGCAGGGTTGAAGGGATACCACTGGTGTTTATTCCAGAGAGGGTAAACTGAGTTCACCCAGGTGGATGTGAAAGGGTCCCCCCCCCCCACCACAAGAGGAAGGAAGTTCTTTGCATTGTGATCGACTGTTCGCTTCAAGGCAGCATCAACCAAACCAAAGTCTTCCTGCGTGAGAATCGGTTATCTAGTTTCCCTTGCATTTAATGTATTTCACAAAGTAATTCTCTGGTTACTTTGGCACATCCTGAAATGTGAAAATTACTGCTGAACCAAATTTCTTTCTTATTTGTGCATTTGTTCAGTCTTTGTTAATATTGGAGTATTTCCAGCACCCATCATGATGAACTGCCCTTCAGTCAAGTATGGGGTGATATCACTACATTATAATCAGACTGGCTTAACACGTAGCTGAACTAATATCCTTGTTGAATAGATGCAGCCTGGTAATGCAGAAAACCTGAAATGGCCTCACAATTAAGTTTGGATCTTACCTGTCTATACCAGAGCCCTGGATCCATTCCAGAATGTTTGCTTGACTCCAGACCTGGTTTTGTTTCACATAACTCCCTCCCGAGGTGGCTCCCCTCAGTTAATTTCATCTTTAATCCTTCCGCCTGCTGTGATGGCAACTTGGAGGAATCATCCGCTTTTGCCATCAAGCCGTATTTTATGGAGTCTGTCGAGTCCTTGGGCTTATTAGGCACAGGCTTTGCGAGGTCTGTCAAACTGGGTGCTTTAGACAGGGTGGCAGAGGCGGGCGCTTTGTGCTTCCACTCCTCTCGCTCCCGTTCTTTCATGCTGTGATCTTGCTTCTTGTCAGGATCGTTGCCAGTGTGTTTCCCACGGTTCTGCTCTTGCCTCTGTTTATGTTGCTCCTCGCACATTTTCTCATATTGCTGTCTGTACCCAGGATTTGTATTCATCATGTGACTGTGGTATCCCTGATCACTGTACCCGTACTGAGGTACGTAGGCATACTGACCATAATATAAGGGTTGCATGTACATTTGGGACCTCTGCTGTATCACTGAAGGATGGTGACCAGCGCTGCTCATTTCCGTCTTCTTGTCTTCTGCGCTCTCAACTTTGACCCTCACCTCCACCCCCTCCTCATCCACCTCCTTCTTGATCTTGACCGAATGACCAACTGGCCCCGAGCCACCACTGGCCCCTCCAGGGCTCGAATGGGCGTAGTTTGGAGAATAGTATGCGTCATACCCTTGATAGTACGGGGAGTGAGTTTCTTTATTTAAAGGTGGCTGAGTTCTTGAGGACGAGGAGGACGATGAAGAGGAAAATAAGGCTTTCTTGGCACTGTCCTTGGCCACCTGGTCTGGGGAGGACGTTTTGACTTTCAAGCCATCTCCCTTCCCTTCGCCATCTTCCCCTGCATCAGAGATGTCCGAGTACGCCGGACTGTTGGTCTTCACTGAGGAGCTGTCAGCTCCGTTCTGTGTTACCACATGCAAGGGCGTGATGGGTGTGACTAGGCCGGTGCCTTCCAACCTGCTGGCCGTGCCAATGGACGGGCTCGGTGCATTGTCAGTGAAGCTGTAGATTTTGTCCGCCTCAGCTTTGATACTTGCCAGGCGACTTTCGTGCGACTCGGAAGACCCGTTCAGGAGCCCCTCACCTTTGGGTGCAGAATCAGCAGCAGGGTCCCGAAAGGGGCTTTTGCCGTCTTCTGGCTTCCCCACTTTGCCCAATGGCTTGGGGCTCGCTGCCTCTTTGGCCTCCTTCTTCTTCTTCTCCTTTTTCTTCTTCTCCTTCAAGGGTGTGAGTGCTGGGTTCACTGTGGACGGCTCTCCCATGACAGTGGGCTTGGGCTGAATGGGTTTGAGTGGCGGGCTCTTGGACATTGCTTGGACAACGGTGGTAGCTAAACCAGGGGCAACCCCTGAGCCCGATGCGGTAAACGTGGCAGTGGAGAAGCTATACATCTGCGCTGGTGTCATGGCAGGGACAATGGGCCTGGCTGACTTAGTTTTGAGAGGAAGTTTTTCTGACTTTGAACCTCCCGATTTCTTGGCTTTATCCTTCTCCAAGATGGATTTTTTCTCCGTGGAGTCATCTCCATCGTTTCCTGTATCGTCACTGGGACTTGCGACTGGAAGCCCTTCTTCTGAACAGTCGACGTTATATAATCCACCAGTCTCAGCATCGGCCTCCGAAGAGGCTTTCTTTTTACCAGAGCTCTTCCCGGTTCCAAGCTTCATGGCAGAGGAAGGGCTGTGGGCCTCCAGGCTGCTGTCTCTCCTGCCTTTCGGCGTGACAGAGCGTGCTGGGGACATAGAGCCCTTCGACTGGCAGAACGTGTGAGAGCTGGAAGAACCGTTGCAGCTGCTGGAATCCTGACTGAGCGACGGATGCTGAATGCAGTCCTCCCCATCCGAGTTCTTCTCCTCACTGTCAATGTCACCCTCTATCTTGCCATCACTGTCTGTGTGTGCATGGGCCTGGTGGTACCGAAGGCCATTGATGTGTTTGTATTTCTTGTTGCAGTTGGGGTGGGGACAGTCAATGAGGACGGGTGATGGGCAGTTATGCTCGGGCATGGATGCCTCAGGCTTCACCACCATGACTGGAGTCGGGGTAGCAGCTCCACGTGAGTTCGAACGCATCCTTTTCCCTCCCTTCGAGTCCTCAGAGCTGGAGGTCAAATCCAAGTCCGGAGCAGGCTTGTTCTTCCGTTTGTTTCCTGCCGAAGGACTTGCTTTGACATCCTCGACTGTATTTGTCGGGGTGCGCCTATCAGAGGAATTCTGGCTGCCCCGTCGCCCCTTGCTGCTCGTACATGCCCGAGTCTTGTTGATGACCTTGGTATCTGGTACCACGGTGGCCTCAATCACTGGGGCATTTGTACTAGGTCGCACCCTTTTCCCCCTCCCTCGATTATTCCCTCTCATCTCCAGGTCACTTGTTGGCGATTCACAAAACCTGGAAAACATTAAAAAATGCAGAGAAATGAAAAAAGACAACATTCTCATCAAAAGGACATTGCGATCTGAATTGAACAGATAGTTGACATCACAGGATCACCCGTGAAACCCAATGCATACAGGATGATATTGTAGGCTCAAAACAGGTTCCAAAACATTTAGACTTGAATGGATCGTTCTGAGTTATTGAGTAGATGGCAGTGGCCTGTAATTGCTTCTCCCACTGGTAATTTACAAATCCAAGGCATATTCCCCACCTTCCCCCCCACCCCCACCCCACACCCTGATCAATGGAGCACTTGCCTTCCCACAGTGGAAAAGGAAAATAAAACTATGATTGAAGGTTCTAATGACTGATGTTGTTTGGGCGTATGCCAAGCTGAGCATTGAGGAATAAAGTGAAAAGCATACACTTATGCCTTTTAAGGTGTTTCTCTTTTGTAAACGGTGAAGCAGTTGGCATGGTGGTTAGCGCAACACCTTTACAGCACCAACAACCAGGGCCGGGACTCAAATCCCTCCAGTTTGTATGTTCTCCCTGCTCTGCGTGGGTTCCGGTTTCCTCCCATCTTTCAAAATGTAAGGGGGGGGGGGGGGTTCACTAATTACCCGAATGGGATGTAATTGGGCAACACGGGTCTGTGGGCTGGAGGGGCCCATTACTGAGCTTTATGTCTAAATTTTAAATTTAAGAGCAACGCGCGTACTTGGGACAAGGAAATGTGACGGACACCTGCCATGCATCTCTACAATACGGATCTCATTCAAATCTTTTGCTCACCTTGGCGGTGCCCAGTCGTGTCTTGTGCAGTCCAAAAGGGTTCCGACGTATGTCTTGTTTCGCCAAGTCACGTTAACCACCAGGACACCTGGCAGGGTGGGGGGGGGGGGAGAAATAAAACAGTCAAGCCACCACATGACTTAATAAATCCTGCATTCCTGCATGGAATTTTGTCAGTTTATCCTGCAGAACCCACTTCAAATGAATGAGGCCTTCGAATAATTTCCGTACAAATGCTGTAACAGTGGACGAGTCCTACACTTGCCCGCCTGCCCCGGAGCCTCAATACAGTTCTGTTCCTACGGCTTGTGGACACATTAAACCCAAGAGGATAATATTTTAACAGGCATATGGCCAAAGCAAAACTAAAGAAAGTGAGGAGACTCCTGCAGATTTTGGTGGTCAGAGGAAACTGGTTGAAGGCATCGTTTAGCAAATGCAAATCTGAAGCCAGAGATAACCATATTGACAGGTTTAATGATTGGCAGAACTCCAGGCTGCAGATTGGACTCACTGTCAGTCTGGATAGACAAAGGAGGCATCACACTGACCCAGGCACAATGCTGCCACTGTTCCTTTGTGAAACTCTTTTCACAAGAGGACATGTCAAATTTCTGTGTCTTAAATGAGAAATACATGGAATTTGAGCTGCTCTGAAACCTAATCACGCAGGGTCAGTCACATTACATGAAACAGAAAAACAAGCCTTTCAAACAAACCCTTGGAGAGTGGCAGCAGCCCAACTAATAAAGCGATGGGCTGAAGAGCTCCGTGTTTGTGTGGCTGTTCCACTAAGAACAGGATATGGATCAGGTAATGAAACACACCATGCTAGGCATAGCTCAACTGGCTGTGCACTGGGGCTCGTTGAATCTTACGTTAGAGCTGGCTGTTCTACTTCTTGATAAATGGGGCCGTTTATCCCATATCCTTGCTAAGTTATCCTTTCTAGGATTATAAAGCTACCACAAATTGACTCAGACTCCAGAGCTCTGAATTCTACTTCTCTCCTAATGAAGGGTCCTCAGATCACCTCCACATCTCACCATCTAGTAAAACTCCAGCCACCTCATACCCCCACCTTCACATACATGCAAAAAGATATGATGCGCAGGGCTTTGCAAAAGACACGAATCAAGAAGCCAAGTGATTGTTTTCCATTTGTTGGCCAGCGGTGCAAACAGGTAGAGTAGATTTTGATCCTTGCAGTTTCCTGATAAGTCTGATGCCTGATCTGGAGGTGATTAGGTTTCCTCCCACCGTTCAAAACGTACCAGTGGTGTACGTTAATGGGGTGTAAATTGGGTGGCACAAACTTGTAGGCCAAAATGGCCTGTTGCCATGCTGTATACAAAATGTAATACTTCAGCTAGCCTGCAGGGGGCATGCAATAGCTAGTTGGTGAATTTTCAGCCTGCTCTTTCACACAGGAAGGGACAAAGGCCCCAGTTAAAGGACACTTCCTATATCTGCCTGCTCCCTGCCAATGTACATACAGTTTAAAAGCCCCCTGCAAGGCTCCCTTCCCCCCCCCAGCCAATGGCACTCTAATTCTCCCCTGCCCTCTCAATGCCCGTGCTCCCACCCGCTGACCAACATTAACAATTCTTGAGAAATCCCCATGTTTTATACACAAAACAACAACGGTGGTAAGAGAGGCTGTTGAATCGACACACACTTGACCTCCACGTCCCTTGCTTGGCCAGTTCCAAACCAGTTGGCTCCTCTTCATAAAAGATAACATTTTGTCCCAAATATCCACGCCTGTTATTGACTGGGTATTCTCAATTAATTAGTATCTTTGAGGGCCAAAGTTTCTCTTGATAAGGCTTTGTTTGAAGAGGCTGACGTGAAATACGTAACGTGAAGGACTTCAGTAGTGTACAGAACAGATCTTTGCCACTGAATTACTACAGTAGCTACTTTCCCAGAGCAGGCCACTTGACCACCGCACTGAATAATAATCCTTAACTCATCTAAATTTCACTTTTCCCAATCAGCGTGAAACCAAAAGTTTCTGACAGGTAATGAAACACACCATGCTAGGCATAGCTCAACTGGCTGTGCACTGGGGCTGACATCTCTCCCCTTCCCCTATCCCGATGTCTTCCTTCTTCGAGCTCTCTCTCTCTCTTTCCAGCCCCTACCCTGCTCAGGTTCAGTAAATAGTACCCCTAAACTCTTGAACAATAGGGGATAACTATACTCATTTAAGAACTCATACGTTCATTATTTATTTACATCTCCATTTCCAGGACAGTTGACAGTTCCTAGGCCCGGCTGAAAAAAGAATCTCAGAGTTGTATGTGATGTCAAGCATGTACTCTTGAAATTTGACTTGACTCTTCACCCAAATTGCATCTTCATCAATTTCCACCACACCTCACCATCTAGTAAAACTCCAGCCACCTCATACCCCCACCTTAACGTACATGTCAAAAGATATGATGTGCAGGGCTTTGCAAAACACACGAATCAAGAAGCCAAGTGATTGTTTTCCATTTGTTGGCCAGTGGTGCAAACGGGTAGAGAAGATTTTGATTCTTGCAGTTTCCTGATAAGTCATCAATTTTCCCTGCCAAACCATCTCCAAATCTCTCTCCTCTAAGTACCTGCAACCCATTTTTGGGAGTAACAACACTCCAAAATGCTGAAGGAACTCACCCTTTTTTTTTTGGGATCAGTGTCAAATGATTGCTTTATTAATATGCATTTCCCAGCCTTAAAGGTGTTGTGCACAAGCAAGTAGTTTCATATTGCCAGGGGCAGAAAGGAGAGTCAACATTAGCACAAATTAGAATTCATACCTTCACTTGACAGTCAAATTTATTTCACATATTTAACACTCAGCAGGTCAGTAGATGTGAACAAACTGCAGACAGCGGCAGCAGGTAGTGTGGTAGCACTGCTACTTCGCAGTGACAGGGCTCAATTAGGCCATTTAACCCATCGAGTCTGCCCCATCGTGGCTGATTTACTATCCTTTTCAACCTCTTGCTCCTGCCTTCTCCCTGTAACCCTTCCTAATCAAGAATCTATCTTCCTCTGTCGTAAATATCCCCAATGACTTGGCCTACACAGCTGTCTGCAGCAACGAATACTATAGATTCACAGCCCCCTGGGCAAAGAAATTCTTTTTTGTCACTGTTCTATAGGGATGTTTTCTGAGGCTGAGCCTCTGTTGCTGGACTCCACTACCATAGGAAACATCTTCTCTTCTCTATCCAGCCCTTTCTGTATTTGATAGGTTTCATTGAGACCACTCCTTCCCCCCCTCCTTTGTTCTTCCAAACTCCAGCGAGGACAGTCATGACCTGTGTGACGTCTGCATGTTCTACTGTGGGTGTTGTAAGGTAAAACATCATGAGATGGGAATGTGTAAGGAGTTACCCTGTACAGGGCTGTAACAAGATGTGAATGCATCCTTGTACTTACAAGATAAGAGAGACATTGATGGATTGAGAGGCAGGAAGCTAGCAGGGAAAGGATAGCAACAGTTTTAGTCATTGGACAAGTAATGATATGATGATGTTCTAAGCATGTATCCAAGGGTATAAAAAATCACCATTTTGGTGATAACGGCAGAATGCATTCTCCGACTAACATTGTTAGTCGCAAGTGTTACAATCCGGTAATAAAGAACAAAGAACCCTGATTTCGACTCAGTCTGGTGTTTGTCTCACTCATTCATGAACAAAGCAGACCTAACAGTGTCCACCCAAATACCAAAAAAAAGTGCAGCATGGTATGCTAATTAGCCACTGCAAACTGCCCGAGAATGCATAGAATCTGGGAAAGGTTGGTATAAGGGGAGAATAAAAAATGGGTCAGGGAGGTTTAATGTTGAGCTGGTTACTTAATGTTTAGCATGGTCTCAAATGGGGCTATTTCTGCGTGGAATCTCAACAACTTACTTTCATAGCCGGCTACTCTACTTGCAGCACTGATCTCTGACCCAACATGACGGATGGGCATAGTCCACATCTCGAGGTGTTTGAGGATTCTCTCCTGGACATCTGCATTCCTTCTGAGTCAGTAATTAGCGGTTAGGTGGGAGAAAGTGTTCGGCATCTACTAGAAGGGCCAAGTTAGCCGGTTTCTATGTTGTAATTGTTAAATGGTTGTGATATGGTTAAAGTGGTGCCATTTCAGGCCGAGTCCATCATTGATATTGGTTGTTGATCTGGACTGAATCCAGGTGATTAAATCTCAGGAAAGTAGAGCTCAAGCAGAAATCGAACCTACTCCAGCAGCCCGTTACCTCATTTCTCACAGGGGCTGGCGCATTTCAACTTCACTCCAGCATAATGTGTCTGGTATTATAGTGGTAACAAATGAAGGCCATGAAGAATAATTAAAACAACCAAGAGGAATAAAAAAGCTACATGCTTCTGGGAAAACAATTGACAAAATCTTTTGGTTACCCTGGCAGTGGAAGGAGCAGGGAAGTGGAAGTTTCAGTGGCCAAAACCCAAGGGATGTTCTGCTATTGTGAAACGACTTCCACTGCCAGGGTAACCAAAATATGTTGTCAATTGTTTTCCCAGAAGCATGTAGTTTCCTTATTTTTCTAATCATAATGTATCAGAATTTATTATTACAATTATGATCATGTGGCAGTGTTACAGTTCTATAAATTACAATTCAAAAATAGAGCAAGAAAATAAGAGAAAGTGAGGTAGTGTCTGTGGTTCATTGTCCGTTCAGAAATCTAATGGCAGAGGGGAAGGAAGCTGTTCTTGTGCTGCCGAGTCCTCGTCTTTGGGCTCTACCTTTTTCCTGATGGTAGCAATGTGAAGAGGGCACAGCCTGGGAGATGGGGGGTCCTTGAGGACAGAGGCTGCTTTCTTAAGACACCGCCTCTTGTAGATGTCCTCAATGGAGCCAAGACTGGTGCGTGTGATGTCGCAGGCCGAGTTTTGGAGTTTTTACTGCTCTATGCATTGGCACCTCCATACTAGCCAGTGATGCAACCAGATGGGGTGCTCTCCATGGTTCACCTGCAGAAATTTGAGAGTGACAGACCAAATTCCCTCCAATCTTTCATGAAGTATAGCCGTTAGCAAGCATTCTTCATGATTGCATCAACATGGAGGCCCCAGGACAGATCCTTAGAAGTGTTAACACCCAGGGATTTGAAATTCTTGACCCTCTCCACTGCCATCGACGAGGACTGGTTCTTGTTCTCTTGATTTCCTCATTAAGCCGACAATCAACTCCTTGGGTTTGCAAACGTTGAGTTGTTGTGATACCATTTAACTAGCTGATCTATCTCCCTCCTATAAGTTTCCTCATTGATCGTGGCATCAACATCAAATTTATAGATGGCATTTGAATTGAGCCTAGCCACACAGTCATGAGTGTAGAATGAGTAGAGCAGTGACTCATCCTTGAGGTGTATCGGTATTGATTGTCAGTGAGGAGGAGACGTTGTTTCCAATTCATATTGACTGTCGTCTTTACTGATGGTGAAATTTATTTGGTTTTGCACACCAATTCTACAAATTAGTAGTAATTTGTCAAATTCTGTCACACGCTTCTGGGTCATGTTCCTCTGTGTTGCCCTATCCACGCACTTTGATTATGTTCTTCTAATCCCAAGTCTATATGTTTCAACAGATAGCAAACAGAAATGCCTCCAGCATCTAATCAATTTCCGCATCTCTGTCAAACTAAGAAACAACCTTTTCCTTTACGTTGACACTTGATGCACCTGTGAACAAAAATATTGTTACAGTAAAACCCACAGTATCCGGCACCAATGGGGATTGGTAGGTGCTGGAAAGGTGAATTTTAAGATTGCATGTTTAACCGCTAGTGGGACCAATTTCAAACTTACGGATTTTTTATCCATTAATTTTCCATGATTGTTTTGCTGGTTGCTTGAATTCCAGATAATGGGGATTTTACTGTACATATAACAGGAGGCTGACAATTGGCCTGTCGAGCTCATTCCCCAAACCTTTGCCAATTTCTTTCCCTCAAGTGGGAAGTGCAAATTTCAACTAGTCTTGGTGATTAATGCAACTTATTAAGGCTTCAATTACTTGGCAAAAGTTCATGGGAGATTTCTGGATAAGATTCTGTGTACCAGGTATGTGAGGCCATGGGAAATGAAACTGACTCCAATCGGTGAAGCAAAACAACCCATGAACTGTTGCTGAGTGAGGTGGTAAAAATAGGCTGAGGTGTTGTGGGAGCCACCGTTTGCTGCAGGAGATTATGGGATTTGTAGTTCTTTCACTCAATGCTTTCCAACAATTCAAAGATCACTCAACATGGCGAGAAGGAAATATCAGTACAACACTTATGAGTCCATATGCACCAATGCCTGGGGAGTCTGAGCTTCATCCTTTACCACTCAAGAGCTATGAATGTTTTCTTGATGTTCCAGCTGTGTACAGCTCTGGCTGGAAACTGCATCCTGAGGGACTCAGGATTAAGCAAGTACGTAAGTTCCAAGGTACGTACTTGTATGTGTGTCTACTTGTGCTTGGGCACGTGAGCAGAGAGAGAGTGAGAGAGAGAGAGAGAGAGAGAGAGAGAGAGAGAGAGAGAGAGACACACACACACACAAACGCCCACTCTGTAATCCAATCCATGCTGAGGTTAATACATGTCTAATTGGAATGGAATTCTCACTAGCAATCTGTGCAACAAATTCAATTCTCATCAGGAATGAGAAGTATCAGGGTTTCCTGAAATCCAACCTCCCCCCCACCACCCCCCCTCCCCCCACCGCATTAACACAAAGTGGCTGGGCTGGCTGCCAGAGATCAGGTTGGAGTCATCTACAGCAGTTGAGCATTTGAACAGAACCAGCACTTAGAAAGGCAGATTACTTCCTTTCCTTCCCCACAGATATGTCCCTGCTTCCCTGCTCTTGGATTGGTTTTACAGACCGGCCTCTCCATGACATAATGGCCTGGAATTTTAGGATCCTTTTGCAATAACAAAGACATAGCAGTGAACTTGCGCAGCAGTTATGAAACAAACCAGTGCACATGTATTTCCTAAATAATGTGTTTTAAGATACATTACAGAAATATTCTGCTATATTGTAAATTGCAACAAACAATCACATTCCTATTATAATACAGTAAAATCCCCATTATCCAGCATCTATGGGGATTGATAATGTCTTATTGGCTGAGCCACACTCCTACAATGCCTAACTAATACACCTGCATTAAGAATACACAGTTTAAAGGATAATACAAAATGTGAAATAATTTGAAAAAAATTAGTATTGCAGTCCTTCATTATGTAAATTTCATTTTAATCTAACTTACAAAACTTAAATTAGAACCCCAGTGCTGGTCATAATTAACCCCCCTCCCCCAAGTTTACAGATAAGCCTTACTAATGTATTTAAATAAATAACATACTAATAAACTAGGCAGGGATAGTGCCATGGGAAAGGGCCAGTCTGTAAAACCAATCCAAGAGCAGCGATGGAGGGACGTATCTGTGGGGAAGGAAAGGGAAGTAATCTGCCTTTTTAAGTGCTGGTTCTGTTCAAATGGTCAACTGCTATAAAACGACTCCAGCCTGATCTCTGGCACTTTGGGAGAGTTGGCCCCAGCAGTGAACGGCATTGATCAGCTCGTCATCCTGGGCGCTGTCATTTTATTCAAATATAACTTTATTCAAACAGCTGATGTGGGCCGGTGAATTCCACTGGCTGAATGTTTGCTCCCAAGGGGTTGTGTTTAATTTTACAATTTTAAACTTTATTTATTTTTAAGCATCTTTCTAAAAATTCTTTTGCCAGTTGTTTGGAGTTTGCGGTTGACTGAATGCCAGATAATAGGGATTTCACGGTATAAAGAATATCATTTGTAATACAGTTTGCACAAACTCTCTCTACAGATGGTGCTTAACCTGCTGAGTATCTTCTCTCTCTCTCTCTCAGTGTTTCAGCATGAAGAATATTTTCCTTATTCCACCTGTGAACATTGAGAGAAGTCAGAGAGACTCGGCAGGTCAGACAGCATCCGTGGAGAGAAATGGACAGTCACACCACTGGGTCAGGATCTTTTGTTGAGAATCCCTGCCCAAAACTCTGCCTGTCCACTTGTCGCCCCAGACACTGCCTGATCTACTGGGTCCCTCCAGCTTCTCTCCGTTCCCTCAAGATTCAAGTTTCTCATGGTTCCTAATGAAATGAGGGTGCTGCATTTCTGTCAGTAATACATTGGTAAATTTTCCCATTCCCAGAAGTTAGGCACAGCTTCACTTAAGAGTCACATAGAACATTACCACACAAACAGACCCTACAGCCCACAACCTATATATACCTACAAATAAAAACCCAAACCCTCCCTACTCCATAACCCTCTATTTTGCTTTCATCCATGTGCCTGCCCAAGAGTCTCTTAAATTGCACTTTTGTTCCAGCCTTTACCTCCACCCCTGGCTAGGCATTCGACTTCCACAACGCTGCCTAAAAAAAAACTTACCCCTGATGCCTCCCCTAAATTTTCCTCCCTTCACTTTGTACAGATGTCCTCTGGAGTTTGTCCACCTTATCCATGCCTCTCATTATCTTGTAGACACCTGTCATCCTTCTTCGCTCCAAAGAAAAATGCCCGAGCTCTGCTAACCTTACCTCATATTTTCTTTTTTTTTTCTTTTTTTTTCACACTATGAACCATACTGACCAAAATACACATAAACCTTTCCCTCTTGAATACACACAGTGTAATTTTCTCCCCTTTTCCTCCCTCCCTTCCCTCCCTCCTTCCCACCCCCCTCCCCACCCACTCAATGTTCAACATATATGATACATTAAACCATGTCGTCACACAATGAAAATAAACAAGAAAATTGTGTCATCTACTTTTACACACCGGGTCAGTTCATTTCGTCTTCTTCTCATTCTGTCATTTTAGGGGGTGGAAGTCCGCAGTAGGACTTCTCTGTTGTGTTCCATGTACGGTTCCCAAATTTGTAAGAAGGAAATGGGAACAACAGTACATGCAATTTGGGCATGTGAGATAGTGGAAACGTTTTGGGAAGATCTAAATCAGGTATTAAATAAAATCACAAAAAGCAAGATTCCAAAAAATCCAGAGATCTTTCTTCTAAGTAAGAAGTAAAGAACTTGGACTCGATTTGGATGGAGCACAAAAAAGATTTATTATGAGAGCCTTAGCTGTAGCAAAAAAAATGTACTATGTCAACCTGGAAATCAGAAGATAGCCTGAGAGTACAGCAATGGTTACAGAGCGAGGTGCCACAACGTAGGCCCCAAACCATGTCTTCAGTCCATTCACATTGAATATTCTGCTGCAAGTCCCTATGGAGCAAAATTGGTGTCAATTTCAGCATTAGTGAAATTCAAGAGATTCAAGGCCCGATTACTTTACTCTGGATAATATTGTCCACATATGTAGTTTCAAATTACCCATTTAATGGCTTTGCAATAGATGCAGTTTAATTGAAAGAATAATAATTTTTCTGCCCTTCACATTTCTACCAGTTACTACCTCCATCTCAAGGTAAGTCCATCCAGATTTTCTGAAAGGATGGACTCTTTCCAAAGCCCCTCAACCTCTGGTACTTCTGCAGTAGCTGTTGTGAAACCCAAAAGTCTACAGATGCTGTGATTGTTGTAAAAGCACAGATACTGTAGGAACTTAGTCCGTCTCACAGCATCCATAGGAGGTAAAGATATATTACTGACATTTCGGGCCTGATCCTGACAGGTATCTGTATTCAAAGGCTGGGGGTAAAAGGGAAGAATGGGAGGAGGAGGAGATGTGCAGACCTACAGATATAAGGTGGGATTTTTTTGAAAATTTTATTTTCAAAAATTATACACTGTAACATTTTAAATATACAAGATATTAAACTTTTTCTCACAAACACAACTCCTGTTATCCTGGTTAAGTTTTCTGCGATTTCTTGCCAAATTGGCCTCACTTTCATGCACGACCATGTGGCATGTAGAAAAATTCCTGTCTCAGTCCCACATCTAAACGGATCTCTGAAATTGCAGCTTTTGATCTGTGTAATTTCCGTGGGGTAAGATACAATTGGTGTAAAAAAATTTATACTGAACCAATCCATATCTTGCATTTATAATTGATGTCATGCTTTCCTTACACCAATCCGTCCGGCTTCTTTCTGAAATGATCACTCCCAAGTCCGACTCCCATCTTTCCCTTGACCTCTGCAACCCTGGTTTTGCCCTTTCGCTCTGGAAACCGTAGTAAAAATTTGTTATAAATTTGGGTGTATTTCTCATCCAAACTATTCATTCAGTTTCACTAATTTCAGGTGGGGTCAACGTTGGTCCCCATCTTTCTCTTAAGAACAATCTAAGATGGAGAAAACAGAAGAAGGCCCCATGGCCACTGCATATTTGTGTTTTAATTGTAGAAAGGACATGAGAGTTCCTTCTGTGTAACAGTCCTTAATATATCTTATACCTTGGTCATAATATAAATTTAATATCCTATTGCCCACGTTCATAGACAATTACACATTTTTACACAATGGTGCTCTTATTGATTTCACTACTTTTTTCCTACATGTGCATTAATTTTTTGCCACATTCTAATCATATATACTAGGATGGGGTTATCCATCTTTTTCTTTAGTGATTTGAAACTCAATTTATAGATAAAAGTCCTTTGCTTCCCCCTCCTCCATTGAGTACATTCCCATTTGAACCCAAGACGGGCGGGGGGGGGGGGGGGGGGGTGGTTATTCTCTTCAGTGAAGAAGGCTGTGAGAAATCTAGCCTGTGCAGCTAGGTAATATTTTTTGAAATCTGAAAGTCTAAGTCCTCCCAGCCCGTAGTTCCATGTCAGTTGTTCCAATGCAATTCTTGGTACCTTAAGAAGGAGGCTGCTGCCCGCCAAACTGTGAGGCGCCAAGATGCACGGTTTGAGGCGTTATCAGCCCACTGGCGGTGGTCAATGTGGCAGGCACCAAGAGATTTCTTTAGGCAGTCCTTGTACCTTTTCTTTGGTGCACCTCTGTCACGGTGGCCAGTGGAGAGCTCGCCATATAATACGATCTTGGGAAGGCGATGGTCCTCCATTCTGGAGACGTGACCCATCCAGCGCAGCTGGATCTTCAGCAGCGTGGACTCGATGCTGTCGACCTCTGCCATCTCGAGTACCTCGACGTTAGGGGTGTGAGCGCTCCAATGGATGTTGAGGATGGAGCGGAGACAACGCTGGTGGAAGCGTTCTAGGAGCCGTAGGTGGTGCCGGTAGAGGACCCATGATTCGGAGCCGAACAGGAGTGTGGGTATGACAACGGCTCTGTATACGCTTATCTTTGTGAGGTTTTTCAGTTGGTTGTTTTTCCAGACTCTTTTGTGTAGTCTTCCAAAGGCGCTATTTGCCTTGGCGAGTCTGTTGTCTATCTCATTGTCGATCCTTGCATCTGATGAAATGGTGCAGCCGAGATAGGTAAACTGGTTAACCGTTTTGAGTTTTGTGTGCCCGATGGAGATGTGGGGGGGCTGGTAGTCATGGTGGGGAGCTGGCTGATGGAGGACCTCAGTTTTCTTCAGGCTGACTTCCAGGCCAAACATTTTGGCAAGCCATGAAAGACCCCAACAATGAAGACGCTGTTTACATCCGGTACCGCACGGATGGCAGTCTCTTCAATCTGAGGCGCCTGCAAGCTCACACCAAGACACAAGAGAAACTTGTCCGTGAACTACTCTTTGCAGATGATGCCGCTTTAGTTGCCCATTCAGAGCCAGCTCTTCAGCGCTTGACGTCCTGCTTTGCGGAAACTGCCAAAATGTTTGGCCTGGAAGTCAGCCTGAAGAAAACTGAGGTCCTCCATCAGCCAGCTCCCCACCATGACTACCACCCCCCCCACATCTCCATCGGGCACACAAAACTCAAAACGGTTAACCAGTTTACCTATCTCGGCTGCACCATTTCATCAGATGCAAGGATCGACAATGAGATAGACAACAGACTCGCCAAGGCAAATAGCGCCTTTGGAAGACTACACAAAAGAGTCTGGAAAAACAACCAACTGAAAAACCTCACAAAGATAAGCGTATACAGAGCCGTTGTCATACCCACACTCCTGTTCGGCTCCGAATCATGGGTCCTCTACCGGCACCACCTACGGCTCCTAGAACGCTTCCACCAGCGTTGTCTCCGCTCCATCCTCAACATCCATTGGAGCGCTCACACCCCTAACGTCGAGGTACTCGAGATGGCAGAGGTCGACAGCATCGAGTCCACGCTGCTGAAGATCCAGCTGCGCTGGATGGGTCACGTCTCCAGAATGGAGGACCATCGCCTTCCCAAGATCGTATTATATGGCGAGCTCTCCACTGGCCACCGTGACAGAGGTGCACCAAAGAAAAGGTACAAGGACTGCCTAAAGAAATCTCTTGGTGCCTGCCACATTGACCACCGCCAGTGGGCTGATAACGCCTCAAACCGTGCATCTTGGCGCCTCACAGTTTGGCGGGCAGCAGCCTCCTTTGAAGAAGACCGCAGAGCCCACCTCACTGACAAAAGGCAAAGGAGGAAAAACCCAACACCCAACCCCAACCAACCAATTTTCCCTTGCAACCGCTGCAATCGTGTCTGCCTGTCCCGCATCGGACTGGTCAGCCACAAACGAGCCTGCAGCTGACGTGGACTTTTTTACCCCCTCCATAAATCTTCGTCCGCGAAGCCAAGCCAAAGAAAAAAGCAAAGATTATTCCATAGGAGCTGTCTAATATAGTTGATTAGTAGCTTTAAAAAGTTTTTAGGTAACGGAATAGGCAGCAATTGAAAAAGCTTTTGCAGTTTTGGCATCACTTTCATTTTGATGTAGTTAACCCTTCCCACCAAAGTAATAAATCTCTCCATTTTTGTAAGTCTCTTTCTATCTTCCTAAGAAGAAGATTGTACAGATTTGTACAGATTTTGCAAGTTATTGTCAGTTGCTATATCAAGATATTTTATTCCTTCCATCTTCCATTTAAATTTACTTCCTTTTTGGTACCTTTCATATTCAAAATATGTTAAAGCCATTATCTCACTTTCCATATTTATTTTGTAACCTGATATTCTTCCATATTTTTCTAGTGTTATGTAATTTTTCTAAAGATTCCAAAGTTCTGATAGGTACAATAGCTCATCAGCGAATAGATTGATTTTGTGTTCTTCTTGCCCGACTTTGAAGCCCTTTATATCTGGATCCCTTCTTATCTCTGCCAGCAGATCAATCACTAAACTAAAAAGCGCTGGGGCAAGGAGCATCAACGGGAACACCGCCAGCATCTGATTATTTGTTATGATTTTAGCTTGTGGTTTATGGTATAAAGTTTTTATCCAATTTATAAATGTTTTGCCCAAACCAAATTTTTCCAGCATTTTAAATAAAAAGGGCCATTCCAAATGGTCAAATATTTTTTCTGTATCTAGGGAGTCTATAATAGTTGGATTTCATTCAGATTTAGCCATGTGTATTATATTAAAGTGTCTTCTTAATTTCTGAGGAGTTAAATACAGTTGATGAAAAAAATTACATTGTACCAAGCTATAGTGTACATTTATGACCTTAGTCATACTGTCTATACACAAGTTTCTCCAAACACTTTCATCTATCTTTCTATTCAAATCCAATTCCCATTTCACTCTCGATTTATGAACATCCAGTTTAGACATTTTATTTTGTAATAACTTATACATCTCAGAAATAAATTTACTTGAATCTAAGTAAGTAATAATTCTAAAGGAGATTGCCTTGGTAATTTTAAACTATGACCTAATTTCTTCGACAAAATTTTTTTAACCTGATAATAACAAAGGAAAGTATTCGAAGGAATACTCTTTCTTTCGATTAAAAACAATCTTTAATTTTTTTAAATCCCCATTTGACTCCATATTTTCAAAATCTGATTATATGCAGTAAAGGGGAAAAGTTTATTCTAATATAAAGGCGTTTTCACTGAAATCTTCCCTTTCCCACCTATCTGATAATTGATTTTATTCCATATTTCAATTAAATGTTTCAAAATTGGTGGGCCTATACCAATTAACGATTTTGAATCCCATTTATAAATAAATTTACCCATAAACCTCATCAGTTTTATCCAACTCTATTTTAGCCCAAATAGATGTACTCATATCAAACAATTTCATTTGTGCAGCTTTATAATAATTCTGAAAATGAGGAAGTTGTAAGCCACCCAATTCAAATTTCCAAGTCAATTTCTCCAAAGACACTGCATTCATTTTCACTTTCCATAAAAATTCCATTATTATTTTTTGAATATTCATATACTACTCCCAAGATCACACCCCCCCCCCCCACCCCCGGTAACTTAAGCGTCTTAGCAGGACTGGTCGTGGTCACCGTTTGTGGGTTCTTCTGGGTGCAAGGGTCCAATGAGCCCTTTCAATTTGCAGATTTGCATTCAACATTTTGTGCCAGCATTTGTGGGATCTATATTTCAAAGAAATTCACCCTCGATTCCTTCTCCCAGTCCAATGATTCTTACATTGTTACGTCTGCTAAAATTTTCCATATGGTCGATCAGCCCTTTTCTGTGTCCCAAATTTTTGCTTTTTCTTCCAGTGTATTCAGCCTGTCGTTTATTTTGTCCAGCTCAGCCTTTGTTCATTTAAGTCTTCCACAACTTCTTTGATTCCTGTTACCTTCTCTGATACATCTCTCGTTGCTGATTCCATACTCAAAAAACGACTATACAAACTTTCCAACATGTTCAAGGTGGAGGCTACATCTTGGGCCGACTCCCCAGCTCTGTTGGCTTCAGCCGACCCCAAGTCCCTCCTCATCAGGCTTCCACTCAATGGCTGAGCTGTTACTTCTTCAGTTTTTGGTTGCCTCGGTCATTTAGTTCTTGTTTTTATCCATTTTTGACGAACAAATTCTGGTTTTTGAGCTTTTAAACTGTCTTTTTAATACTGTTTGTGGCGAGCTCTTTCAAAACACTTCTGCTCGGCTCATTAGCATGGCCATGCCCCCAGACATAAGATGTTAATTGGATATGATAAGAGGAAAGGTGAGAATTGATTTTGACGCTATAAAAAACAAAGGAAAAGGGGGGAGAGAGAAGGCCCTTTTAATAGAGAAAAAAATTGCCACTGTAAAGGTGGATGTTCTCCGCCCTCACGTTGCTGAATCTGACTCCATAAATCCTCCCCACACGGCTCCCAGACGCCAAATCCAATCCCTCCTCAGGCTGGTTGTTCTGCTCCACATCACTCCATAAATGTGCTGCCGTGGCAAGTGGCTGGCTAGGGGCGGACTGATGACGTTGCGATGGCATCGTCAGCCTGAGGCACAGGAGTGCAAATTTTTAACGCATTGGAGGCATGTTCTTATCATCAGTCCTAGAATTCACAGTAAGAAAATGAGTTTTTAATTGGGGAGATCAACGGTCGATATTGGGCTCCTTCCCACTCAGCATGTATGACATCATGTTGTGGGAAGCACTACAGAACCAGTCCCCCCCATCCCCCCCTCCATTGGCTCCAGAGGTGCTGCTCTTCATGAAAGTGACACTGGAGCAGGCTTTTGGGCCTTGTCTATAAAAAGCTAAGTGGCAGATTTTTCTCCAACGATGGACCCAGCCTCGAAGTGGCACCCCTCCATAAAAACACCTAGAGAGAGAGCGCGCGCGCGCTAGAGGAAGGTGGGCGGATGGGGTTTAACAGAAACCAGAGAAGTCGATGTGAAGGAGCTCAGATGGATGATGAGATGTTGTTCCTCCATTTTGCACGTGGTATCAGTCTGGAAGTGGACAGACATGTTAGCAACAGAATGGGAGAAGGGAATTAAAATGGGTGGCCACCGGGAGAACCACACTATTGCAGCAGAGTTGAGACGCTAAACAAAGTGATCTCCTAGTCTGTGTCCGATGTAGAGGAGACCACAACAGGAGCACCATATGCAGTAGGTGACCCCTGCAGATGTAAGATGTTCCTGTTTGGGGCCCCAAATGGTGGTGAACGAGGAAGTGTAGACGTACTTGTTGAGACTGGGAGATGGTTGGCACTTGCATGGATTTCCTAGTGGCCACCAATTTCAAGTTCCCATTCTATTCCCCTGCTGACATGTCTGTCCATGGTCTTGTGCACTGCCAGACTGAGACCTCTCATCTCATATTCAGTCTGGGCACCCTTTAACTGGATGGTATTCACATTGATTTTTCCTGCATCCATTAGACCCCACTCCCTTTTTTCCCCCCATGTCTCCTGTCCTCTCGGTCTCTCCCGCTTCCCCTTTCCTCATCTCCTTTTAGAGCCAAAATCAATTCTCACCTTTCCTCTCTCGATTCATTTGTCCAATACACACCTTATGTTGGTCTTCCCTTTTTCCTCCGTCTTTGAATACAGATGCCTCTCTCTCTTTTTTTTACACATACCTTGAGGAAAGGGCTTAGGGCCCAAAACATCAGTCATATATCTTTAGCCACTATGGGCACCACGAGACTGGCTGGGTTCCTCCAGCATCTCTGTGTTTTTACTGCACTTGTTATTCTTCAAGCCCAAGCAAGCAAGTTATTCAATTGCAGGGCCTCTTAGCCAGGCCCGAACCTGTCCTTGCCACTATCCCACTTGAACTGCACATAAAGGCATGGTCACAGGGGTGGGGGAAGACAATATCATTCTCTCCCTGAAGGAGCAGTTTATGCTCATTCTCTCTTCTGACGAGGGTAGACTTCTTTCATTTAACATATTACAAATTAAACCAAGGATCCTCCAAAGTAGCTGTCACTCAGAAAGTGAGGTTGGCTGGTATTGAAGAATGTACGGCAAAATATAAAGATAATCAAAGTCGATCATAAATAGCGTCGATACTTTGCTGACCTAAACAGTTTGAAAGCTTTTGAACAACTAGACCACACTTTACAACTCACTTAAGATACACTTATTGATGGAAAGGGTACAGCTTTGTTTGGTTCAGTTAACAAAGCCCCAATATATTACAGAAGTTCCATTTTTAAAAGTGCTCAGATCAATTTCACAACACACGATGGTTTCAAACTACACAAGATCTGTTTTGAGTTGTGCGTGGTGTCGTCCTCGATTCTCCAGACAACGCTCAAAACCTGTCTTACAAGGATATCAACCAGACTCAGAAATATGGAATATCAGGGCTGTTACACATTCCAACCACAATAATTGAGCTCAAGCCAGGTTCGTACATCGCCTGGAGCCCCTGAGAGTTGAACTTAGGAAACCAAAGCACAAGATCAATACAAGAAAATGGTGCTGAGGTCAAATAAAATAAGCAGGCCTCCACTTAAGCTGGAGCTTGCTTACTTCTGCATCCGAATCTAATGTAATCACAGATTTCCATGCCACTATCTCTGTAACGATTAAAGAACCTTTCTCCTGGTAGAGGTAAACATTCAACAATAATTGTAACTTTCAATATTTTATCTATTCCCATTACGGAAAGTATAAAATTAGCCACTCAAAATACACAGCAATATTACAATCTCCAAATTGACCACGGAGAGCAATGTTTTTAGCTAAAGTGCTTTCCCTTTCAAGATCTACAGTCCATAAAATTAACAAAGAACTGGAATACAATGACCACAAAATGGAAACATTTATTGTCCATTGTTAGCACGGAAAGTTTACCAACTTTATTGAACTGCATTGGGCGGCACAGTTAGCGCAACGTTGTTACAGCGCCAGCAATTAGGAGCAGGGTTTGAATCCCACGCTGTCTGTAAGGAGTTGGTACGTTCTCGCCGTGTCTGCGTGGGTTTTCCCCGGGGGCTCGGATTTCCTCACATGGTTTGAAAAATAGCAGGGGTTATAGTTTAAGTGGGTGGTATGGGCGTGGGCCAAAATGGCCTGTTACCGTGATGTTCTTTTAATTTAATCAAATTTTAAAAATCCAGAAGGAACTTTACACCATGTAGGTGCCCACTGATCTCAGTCACCTTTTTGCTCCCTTTTCCAGCTCTGACAAAACTTAAAAAGGCACTTGTTTCTCTCTCCACAGATGCTTCCTGACTTGCTGACCGCTTCCTGCGAGGATACTCAGTCCTGATGTTGGGAGCTTGGATGAGCGGGTGGCCAGGACGAGGATCCATTTCAGATTTCCAGCATCTGCAGTGTTTTTTTTAAATTTCCAGACTCACTGGAACGTGACGACTTGCCTGGATCAGCTGAGGTGCATCTCAAGAACATTAACCAGACATTGCCCTGCTATAATTGCTATTGAGCAGTGTTAGGGAGGAGGGCGTAATTTGGCTTTCACCTTTTCAATCAAACAGGATGCACGATTGAGAATTACCCTTGAATGGCAGCCACAAGGTTGGGGGAAGGGAGATGGAGGAGTAGATGTAAAAGAGGCACTCTTTCATTGCTTGTGCAAGAGATGTGGGTCAAGAGATGTGCTTTTTCATGTCTAGTTGCTCATTGGGATCTTGGTCAAGGAGCAGCCCCTCGGGGATCCCTGGAAGAGGAGAAAATGAAGCGCAGAGATAAAAGGCATGAGAGGAAAAGATGAAACACAAACGTCTGCATAAGCTGTGATTGTAGTAAAGTTCGCAACAAAATGCTGAAGGAAATGTCTTCTCAGCATCCATAAAAGGCAAGGATATTTCGCCGATATTTCGGGCCTGAGCCCTTCTTCAAGGAACAAGCAGAAGAGGAAAGGAAGATGTGAAAACACAATGCTGAAGAAACTCAGCAAAGATACATAACCAACGTTTCGGGCTTGAGCCCTTCATCAGGTTATGGAAAAGCGCCAGCAGGCATCAGATGTGATGTATCTTTATCTTTGCTATATAAAGTGCACTGTTTGACCTGCTGAGTTTCTTCAGCATTGTGTTTTCACTTCGATCCCAATGTCTGCACACGCTCTTCTTTTACTCCTGAGGCTTTGATAAATCGAAGTGGAGTGGCGTTCGGGGGGGGGGGGGGGGGGGGGGGGGGGGGGAAGGGAAATGCAAATAGTGAGTACAGCAAGCAGATAACTCAACCGGAATGACATTCCCAAAATTCCAGGCTAACACCTTCCTTTGTTCCCTTCTCCCACTAAAGGCGGGGAGTTTTTGCAGCTGACACAAGAGAGAGCCACCTTGCAGCCCCAGTAATCGGATGTCTGAGCAAATGAGAAGAATAAAGGGCGGAATGTGAGGGAGCAAATCAACCTTCAGGCTCCTTCCACACAAAGCTACATTTGTGCAGAGATGGGAACCCAGCCACAAGCTGCTTAGCTCTAACGAAGCTCTGCTCTGGCAGCCTGTGTTTACACAGCATGGCCCCAGCTCAATTGTCCAACTTTCTCATAAATGTTTTATTATGGATGCAAGGAATAAACTGATTTTGCTCACAGAGGTGGCAGGCCCTCGCAGCACCACCATCAAAAGCAGCTTAAAGCAGCCTGCTCAAGGTTTCTGACAGACAAGTAAAATGGGCCCCTTGGCAGGCCTTCGACTTGCAGCTCACTGCATCAGAGAAAGCTTTGGCTCTGGCCCCACCGCACCGTCAGCACAAAGGAGCCAGTGCCCAAACCGGTCGGTCTTCCAGCATATGGAGCTGTCGGTGTGGGAATGCTGTTGACTGGCACATTCCAGGCTGCAGGAGTACGTGCTGAGGGACACACTAAGGCTTGGCGCAGCTGTCAGGAAGGACCACAGTCTGGGTTCCTCCGCTGCTGGACATCGAGGGGCAGAGATTGTTGGGGAAACCCCTTAAACAAAAGAAAAGGGTGCGACCTGGGGAGGGGGAACATTAATGGCAATGGCTAATGTTGCAAGTACAATAACAGAATGTACAAACAAATATGGCACTATAAATGTGGAAAGACTTTGCCCAGTTTTTCTTTGGTCTAGAGTAGCCATTCTCAACCTTTTTTTGGCTACGGCCGCCTGAGTACCCTGTTCAAGGTTTATGGGCCCCCTTCCCTGTGAAATGGTCGTTTAGTTGGTTTCTTCTCACCCAGTCCATGACCCTTCCCCCCCCCCATGAAATGTGCTGTGGCCCTTGTTGAGAAAGGCTTGTCTGGAGGGCAACACTCATTAGGAATGATATTCTATTGGCACAAGAAGGATCTGACTGGGCGAATTCCTCTCCCCATCAAGCAGGCCAAGACCTGGAGCTCGTTAGTGAGCACAAGCGATGAACATTTCTGCTGGATGACCTGGACAGGGAAACACCCCTCCACATCCATCGTCTCATCACACTGCCTACCCTCCTTGGAAGCAGGTAAACTTACCAGGCATGCTGTACTCGGGACCATGATTACCTTGTTAATTAATAACCTGGCATTTTAAGGAGGGGTTCCACCACCAGGAGTGACAATGTGAGAGCAGGTCGTGCTTTCACACCGCCAGAAGGCAATTAGTGAGTTAACTCGGCCAAGATCTGATACTTGGCCCCACCGAGTGTCAGAGCCCAGCTGAATTTAACTCTCCCTGCCAGGTTGGGACGCTTCACACCGTGCAATTACTGGGAACAGACCCCCTAATTTAGCTGGTTAACCCACACGGAATCAGCAATGTGAAAAAATGTTGATCACTGCTGGATGGACTTGTGGTCAAAAGTCTTTTCCATGGAGGACAGGTAATGTGACAAAGTCCATCTGACTAGGACAATATGTGGCAATGAGGCCATGGCCATCCTTCGCAACCCCTGGGACAGGTGGAACTGCAGCACAGAGTGGCACTTGTGCTCTCGTACCTCGATTCATGCTGATCCAACCACAGACGAAAATAAGGGTCTCCCTTGCTCCCATTCTCAAGTGATGTACACAGCCACCTGACAGACCTGTTTCATTTTGAATCCACAGAGAAGTGCAATTGCCAGATTGTGGGCAGGCAGAGAGATGATTGGACACTTCCTGTCATACCATTTTGGTGACCACATTGTTATGAGAGACCAACCTCACACAAGGAAATAACTCAGCAGGTCAGATAGCATTGATTCTTCCGGTGATAGCTCACAGATCAAAAACGCTGGACAAAAAAAATAAAGGGCAGTGGAGGGAGGATCTTCAAAAGAAAGTGTAGCTATAATCCATGTCTTTGTCTATAGGGATGGTGGAAATTTTTAAAAAAACAGATATAACCATATAACCATTTACGGAGCAGAAACAGGCCATGTTGGCCTTTCAAGTCCGCACCGGTTCACTAATTTTGTGCACCCTCTTCAGGCATTGGTGATTTTAAGTGTAGTGTATCTTTGAGAATTTTAACATCTGTACTTTGGATGTGAAATCTCATATTAAAATATTCAAAAACATTGGCTTTGTGGGAGAAGCCAGTGAGTGGCCGTGGACAATTACTTCCCAGACTGGAGGCCTGTGACTAGTGGTGTCCTGCAGGGATCAGTGCTGGGACCAGCGTAGCTTGTCGTCTAGATCCACAATCTGGACAACAATGTGGTGATTGGATCAGCAAGTTTGCAGACAATACTCAGATCAGAAGTGTGGTGGACAGCAAGGAAGGTTTTCAAAGCTTGCAGAGGGATCTGGACGAGCTGGAATAAACAGCAGATGGAATTTAACATGAACAACTGTGAAGTGTTGCGTTTTGAAGGACAAACCATTAAAAGACGGTGAATGGTCGGGCACTGAGGAGTGGGGAAGAACAGAGGGAACTGGGAAAATGCTGTCACAGGTGGATAGAGTTGTAAAGAGAGTTTTTGCCATATTGGCCTTCATATATCAAGTACTGAGTTTCAAAGTGTGGAGTTTACGGTGAAGCCAAAATTAGAGTCTTGTGTGCAGTTGTGATCACCTAACGACAGGGAAGATATCAATAAGATTGAAAAAGAAAATTCACTAGGATGTTGCTCGGACTTCAGGAAATCAGTTCCAAGGAAAGGTTTAACAGGTTAGGACTTTATTCCCTGGAGGGTAGAAGAATGAGTGAGATTTGATAGAGGTATTTAAAATTATGAGGTGGATAGACAGTAAACGTAGGTCAGTGTTATCCACTCAGAGACAAACCAGCAGATTTGGGATAAGAGTGAAATGGGAAAAGTTGAGAGGGAAAATTGGAAGAAATTTGTTCAGAGAGTAGAGGGAATGTGGAATGAGCTGCTAAATGCAAGTAAGATTCTAATTTGCAGAGCTTTGGGGAAAGACTAAGGAAATGGAACTGTTGAAATTGGCATGTTAGCCATCGACAACACGTGGCTAATTGAGCCACATCTGGCCCAATGGTCTTCCTGGTGTCCCTGAGGATCCCCAACATTGTGACAAGGGCCAGGTGGAATGGTACCCCCCATAGGAGGGAAGGTTGTTGGTGGATCTAGTAAGGTTGAAATATATTCTAGTATTTTACCAAAGAGGTGAATCCAGAGACCAGAGTTAAAATCCCACAAGGTAACTGTGGAATTTAAATTCAGTTAATAACCTGGAAACATAGCATATAATGGTAAAACACGAAAGTCTGCAGACGCCGTAGTTGAAGTAAAAACACAATGCTGGAGAAACTCAGCAGGTCAAACAGTGTACTCTTGCCGCAAAGATAAAGATAGATGACTAACATTTCGGGGTTGAGCCCTTCATCAAGGGATGAAAAAAATGTAGGCAGTTGCCCAGATATAATGGTGGTGGGGAAGAGGGTTAGGGGCAGTGGTGTCATTAGGGTTCGTGTCACCCAGCTCATGGTGTATTCCCCCCCACCCCCCCCAACCCCATGGTCCTCTTCCAGTACTATGCCATACAAAATCCTTAGTAATACTTTTTGCACTAATGTTACTTTTTGTTGTTATAACTACAGGGACATATTTATATTTTAAAAAAAAATTTCTGCTGAAATACTGCACAAAACTTTTATAGACGCTCATTTTGGTGTCACCCTCTCTGATGGTGTCACCCGGTGCAGTCCGCATCCCCCCCTCCCCCATAGCGCCAGTGGGTAGGGGGAGGAGCACAGACCCAGGCGCAAGTGGATAAGGGAGGGACGGCATACCAGCAGGCGGGGGAGGAAGGGTGGCTCTGTGAATGGAGAGGGAAGGGAGAAGAGAGCTGGAGGAAGGGTAGTAAAGGGAAAGAGAAGGGAGGTAGAACGGTGAATGTGCAAGCTGAAACTGGAGGCCAACGTGAACTCCATCCAGTTGGAGAGTACCCAGTTGGAAAACTAAGTGTTGTTCCTCCAATTTATGGGTGGTCTTGTTGCGACAGTACCTTGGACCATGGACAGACGTGTGAGCGTGGCACAGAATTGAAGTGGCTGTCACTGTCACCTGATGCGGGCAGAGCAAAAGTGCTCAGTGAAGCAATATCTCAGTCTGCATCCATTCTCTCTAATGTAGAGGGCCCCGCCGTGGAAGCACAGGATGCAGTAGATAACTCCCGCAGATACACAAGTGAAGTGTTGCTTCAATTAAAAGGACTGTTTCGGCCCCGGAAGAGTGGTGAGAGAGGAGAGAGTGTTGCTGGAGATGGGCCAGGTGAATTTGAGATTGGGGTGGTAGTCGGCAGCCTTGCATGAGGCAGTCCCGATAGTGTTAACAATATAGCTGAGGAGGAGTTGAGGGGCCTTGACTGTGTCTAATTTTTTCTTTGGCTTGGCTTTGCGGATGAAGATTTATGGAGGGGTATATGTCCACGTCAGCTGCAGGCTTGTTTGTGGCTGACAAGTCCGATGCGGGACAGGCAGCGGTTGCAGGGGAAAATTGGTGGGTTGGGGTTGGGTGTTGGGTTTTTCCTCCTTTGTCTTTTGTCAGTGAGGTGGGCTCTGCGGTCTTCTTCCAAGGAGGTTGCTGCCTGCCGAACTGTGAGGCGCCAAGATGAGGCGAGATCAGCCCACTGGCAGTGGTCAATGTGGCAGGCACCAAGAGATTTCTTTAGGCAGTCCTTGTACCTCTTCTTTGGTGCACCTCTGTCACGGTGGCCAGTGGAGAGCTCGCCAAATAACACGATCTTGGGAAGGCGATGGACCTCCATTCTGGAGACGTGACTTGCCCAGCGCAGTTGGATCTTCAGCAACGTGGATTCGATGCTGTCGGCCTCTGCCATCTCGAGTACTTCGATGTTAGGGATGAAGTCGCTCCAATGAATGTTGAGGATGGAGCGGAGACAACGCTGGTGGAAGCGTTCTAGGAGCCGTAGGTGATGCCGGTAGAGGACCCATGATTTGGAGCCGAACAGGAGTGTGGGTATGACAACGGCTCTGAATACACTAATCTTTGTGAGGTTTTTCAGTTGGTTGTTTTTCCAGACTTTTTTGTGTAGTCTTCCAAAGGCGCTATTTGCCTTGGCGAGTCTGTTGTCTATCTCGTTGTCGATCCTTGCATCCGATGAAATGGTGCAGCCGAGATAGGTAAACTGGTTGACCGTTTTGAGCTTTGTGTGCCCGATGGAGATGTGGGGAAGTCAGCCTGAAGAAAACTGAGGTCCTCCATCAGCCAGCTCCCCACCATGACTACCAGCCCCCCCACATCTCCATCGGGCACACAAAACTCAAAACGGTCAACCAGTGTGTCTAATGGATAGTGGTCAAATCCCATCCAGTTCCTGCACATCTGCCTTTCTACCGATCTGACCACACCCTCCCGTGGGTTGTCTCTTTAATGCCTCTGGAATGGCAAACCACCCAGTCCAAAAGCAATGAGGGGGTTTAAATTCTGGTTTTGGCCATCATTCCCATATCCTGAAAATTAACAAAAGAACGGGGCATTGTCTGCTTTTAATTCGGCAAACTCCAGTAGCAGTTCTTTGGCTTTTAATGATCTCAAAATTGACATTAACCTTCTAAATGAAATTCAGTGACCATGAAACCCTAAAGGATGGGGCTGCTAGAGTTGCTGTAACAGAGAGCGAGGTGAGGCTACAGTGCTCCTCCGCATCGGTTCAACCATCCAGTCGAACTACTGACAGCTCCGTACAGGATTTTAAAAGAGCCATCGGTCATTTATTTTAAAATCTTGGGATCTTGACCCTAACCCTCTTTCCCCACCTCCATTATACCCAAGATGGTGTTCGGCAGCATCCTCGGTAAGTTACAGATTCTGGGGAAGCAGAGGACTGGCGAAAGGCCATCCGCCTCCCCATTTAAGAAGGAAAAGCAGAGGAGACAACCCCTGGGACGGTGACCATGGCGGCGGACCAGTGAGGGGCTCTGCAGTTGAAGAACACACAGGCGGCAGACTGTTGGCAACTCGAGGTGAGGAACCTATGTAGGCTGCCAGCAGGAGGCTGGCTCAAAACTAGCTGAAGGGGTGCAAGGTATTGGAACAGGGATTCGAGAGGGTGCTGAGGGCACTGAAGGCTTCTGTTTCTTGTTGGGGGTTCGGATTTGGAACTTAAGTTGCCTATGGTTTGAATCGAAGTCTGTGCATCTGCGGGAGCGTGGGAGGTGAGACCACAGACACTAGGTGACTCTGGGTGGCGGGGGGGGGGGGGGGGGGGGGGGTTGTGTAGGGGGACTTTTGCTTTTCTTTTTGACAGTAAGGGGAGCCCGGCAATTTCTGCTGAAGGCAAATCTGGCTGCCTTACAGCAGATTAAAGCAGGTTTCATGTGATATTACACCTGTTGTATTACATGACAATAAAGGAGCCTTGAATTTTACGGTCTTGAATCTTAACATCGGTTTGTGGTTTCTGCTAACCTGCTCTCCTTTCGCCCTCCCTTTCCCTCGTCAGCTCTCCACCCCTCCTTCCCTCTCTATTCACCAGGTCATCCCTCCTCCCCTTCTGCTGTGCCCTCCCTCCCTTCTCCATCTATTACCTCCTGCCTTTGCGTCCACACTTCCTCCTTCCACCTTTATTCGGATGCCTGCTGACATTTTTCCATACCTTGATGCTCAAGCCCAAATTTTGGTTTTGCATCTTTATCTAGTTGACCTGTCGAGATTCTCCAGCTTTGTGTTTTTATTTCAACCACGGTGTCTGCGGACTTTCGTGTTTTAGCTCTTGAATCTTCAGGCTTGTAGAGAAATTGTGTGTACAATATACAAAGTACACCCAAATTTTTTTTCAGAACCTGAATTAAGGATCATCATTATACTGCGGAGCCTTGGTCTGTTTAGGATGTGACACTAAATACTCAACAAACTAATAGTGTGCATCATCAGGGATAAGGAAGAAGGTCAGCAGCTCAAGTACTCGAGCCTTGAGGTCAAGTTAGCCTTGGCAGCACTGATCAGAAAATGTGAAACCTCCTCACTTTAACTTGTAGTATTTTGCTCACTGAAAATTAGATATCTAAACGCAATTTTCAACAAAGAGAAATTTTATAAAGGTTCTGACTGTAGAAATAGAACGTTAAGTAAACGATTCAAATTTATAATCGCCTATAAATGGAATAGATTTCCATAAAAAGGCAAGATTAGAACTGGATGACCATTGATAAAGAATAAATGTGGATACGAGCGCCTTTTTACCACAAGTGGAAGGGGAGAAAACTGAATGAAGTTTTAAAAAAGGAAGCAATCAATATTTTCTGTGGATGTGCTACTGATTGTTTAATTGTTAAAACAACAGACATATTAAATTCTATGACGTGTAGCTGGTGGGATCAAAATCTCAGACTGCCATCGTACTGTACTGGCTGCTATACAAGGCCTTTAAAAATGACCTCATGCACTTAACTCTATTAAGGGATTGCATTTAAACGAAAGTTGCCAGTGTTGTTGTTTGGTAGCAACACCAAAGCAAACCACGTTAGAACTTGGGCTTTCTTGGAAATGAGTAAGGATTTGGTTAAACGTTGTTAAAAGCAAAACACATTTTCCTTGAGTAGCTGGTAGAAGTGACTGGGATTGTCAGTCTGGCTCTTACCAGAGGAGCGATCGTGCAGGGTTACCCTAAGAGGAGTGGGCACTTCAATTCAACGGACACTGCAACTTCTGGTGAACATATCGCGTGAACAGCACATTGATTGAGGGGATATTCAGAGGCTACAGGATAATAATGAAAAGTCAGCAAGAAAGGGCAGAGCAAATGGCAGACAGAATTTAATCCTGATAAGTGCAAAGTTATGCTCCTTGGGATTATGAGGATGGGTTGGATATACACAGTTAACAGGAGGGATCAAAGGAAAGTTTAGGAATAGAGGAACTTTGAGCAACATGTCCATGATCTCCTGAAATTGCAACACAGGTAGATAACATATGGAAGAAGGGATATGGGATGCTTGCCTTCCATTAGCTGGGTCACACTAGCAAGTGATGGTATTAAACATTACTTGAGCCACAGTTGGTGTCTGGTCACCACACTATAAAGAGGACATGATTGCGAGAAAGAGATTCACTAAAATGTTGCATATGAAGGAGTGCTGCAGTTACAAGGGGAGACTGCAGGGGGGAGGGGAGTAAATTGTTTTCCTTTGAAGTGGAAGAGGAGGTGGAGGAGATTACTGGCAGAAGTTTACAAAATTATGTGGGGCATAGATAGGGTAAACAATAGGATAGCTGAAATAGCACAAGTGTCTAAAACTAGAAGGCACCAATTTGGGTTGGGTAAGAGATTCAGTTGTGCGCAGGTGACTTGTGTGCCCAGGTGCGTAGGTCAGTTGTGCGCTGGTCAGTTGTGCGTCTTGGTGTGTAGGTCAGTTGTGCGCAGGTGACCTGAGCGCCCTGCTGTGTCGGTCAGTTGTGTGCCTCAGTGTGTAGGCCAGTTGTGCGCAGATGACCTGTGCACCCTGCTGTGTAGGCCAGTTGTGCGCCTTGGTGTGCAGGACAGTTGTGCGCAGGTGACTTGTGTGCCTTGGTGAGGAAATCTCAGTGAAGCTGCTGCTCTCCACAGATAAGGGGACAAGAACAACATCCACAGATTGGCTGGGGCACACCCTTGAGAAAATCCCACAGGACCTTCCCAGGATCTCCCAGCAGGTCGCCAGTGTTTTTCTGATAAATTCCAATGCAAAGACTTTGTCAGTACTGCTCTGTTGTTTAATGTAAGTGTAGATCTCGGCTGCACCATTTCATCAGATGCAAGGATCGACAATGAGATAGACAACAGACTCGCCAAGGCAAATAGCGCCTTTGGAAGACTACACAAAAGAGTCTGGAAAAACAACCAACTGAAAAACCTCACAAAGATAAGCGTATACAGAGCCGTTGTCATACCCACACTCCTGTTCGGCTCCGAATCATGGGTCCTCTACCGGCACCACCTACGGCTCCTAGAACGCTTCCACCAGCGTTGTCTCCGCTCCATCCTCAACATCCATTGGAGCGCTTACACTCCTAACGTCGAAGTACTCGAGATGGCAGAGGTCGACAGCATCGAGTCCACGCTGCTGAAGATCCAGCTGCGCTGGATGGGTCACGTCTCCAGAATGGAGGACCATCGCCTTCCCAAGATCGTGTTATATGGCGAGCTCTCCACTGGCCACCGTGACAGAGGTGCACCAAAGAAAAGGTACAAGGACTGCCTAAAGAAATCTCTTGGTGCCTGCCACATTGACCACCGCCAGTGGGCTGATAACGCCTCAAACCGTGCATCTTGGCGCCTCACAGTTTGGCGGGCAGCAACCTCCTTTGAAGAAGACCGCAGAGCCCACCTCACTGACAAAAGGCAAAGGAGGAAAAACCCAACACCCAACCCCAACCAACCAATTTTCCCTTGCAACCGCTGCAATCGTGTCTGCCTGTCCCGCATCGGACTTGTCAGCCACAAACGAGCCTGCAGCTGACGTGGACTTTTTACCCCCTCCATAAATCTTCGTCCGCGAAGCCAAGCCAAAGATAGAGTTTGCAGCATATAGAAACAGATCACTCATCTTAATTTGTCCATTGGGGTGTCATGCCCATTAATTTAAACTGCTTCCCTTTCTCCATCACAGCGACAGAGCTTCTCATAAATTTATTTTCCAATTCCTCTCACATGTCCCATGTCAATATAACATGTACGTTAATATCACTATGCAAAGAAGGTTCTCCAGAATTCCTTTGTATTCATAACAATCTTAAGGAAATCAGACATTTAAAAAATAAATATTTAGACACACAGCACTATATCAGGCCCTTTCGCCCACAAGCCCATGCTTGCCAATTAACCTACAGCCCCTTTTTCTTTGGAGGGCAGAAGCAAACCAGAGCTTCAGGGGGGAAACCCACCCAGACACTGGAAGAACATACAAACTCCTTTCAGTCAGAGCTCAATTTGAACCCGGATCTTCACTACTACGTTCCCACCTTTTCCAAATATCCCTGCATCCCTTTAGATGTACAGTCAGTGTTTTCCACCAGGGAAACAGGACCCTTTGGTCCAACTCCTTGACACTGGTCAAGATGCCTACCTGAGTTAGTCCTATTTGCTTGATTTTGGCCCATAACCCTGCAAATCTATCTTCTCATCTTCAAACGTTGGCTTCTGCCATTTCCTTTGGCAATTTGTTTCTGTATCCAATACCCTTTAGGTGAAAATATTACCCTTCATATTTCCTTTAAATCTTCCCCTCTCTCCTTAAATCTATCCCCTTAAGTTTTAAATACCCCAGCTGAAGGAAAAAGACTAACCTTATATAAGCCTTCATAGTTTTATGGGCCTGTGTTGGGTCACCACAGCCTCTCTGGCTCGAGAC
The DNA here is from genome assembly GCF_036971445.1 of Narcine bancroftii. Taxonomy (NCBI): domain Eukaryota; kingdom Metazoa; phylum Chordata; class Chondrichthyes; order Torpediniformes; family Narcinidae; genus Narcine; species Narcine bancroftii. Next base: position 19,725,767 of record NC_091479.1, on the reverse strand, counting down.
CTGTCCAGTCTTGTTTCAGGTGCAAGCGCGATGGTACCGGGGCAAAGCCTCAACTAATGACAGCCTCAGGGAGAGTAAGGTCAGAGGGATAGCAACGAACCTCAAAGTAACGTATATTCAAAGTGCTTTCCCAGACATAGGATGTGACACCAAGGAATGGATGAAATATCGGCTTGGAGAGGAGAGACTGCCTTGATGGCTGGGACATAAATCCTGCAATGGCCGATACATTCAGACCAAAATCCATTAGAACATTCACTTCCACTCCACTAAAGGTTCCAATAAATCTCATTGAATTTTCAATGTAAAACCACCATGATACTGACACATGAAGGTCTAAGGGTCTCAGTTGCAAAGGAAAATTTGGCCCTCTCCCCCACTTCCCAAGGGAACATATAAGAATTTAATCTCTGTCAATAATCTCCCCATAACCTTTGTGGTTCCCATTCTGAAAATGTGCAGATTGTAAGCCAAGCACATCCAATGTCAATTAAATAAATTGCCAGAATATCCACATAATTACACGATTAATTTTGTTTTCCTTTGTGGCCATGGACAGGAAAACACACACGCTTGATATACAAGGCAAACTAGGACGGTAAAAAATAACACCATATCTCAAGAAATTATTTGCTAATGTTTAACACATAAGATTGCTACTTGTTGAGGAAGTAGTTCCTCAGTGAGAAATTTTTTAAAAAACTGCAAGTTAAGGCTATATGGGGTGGAATGGTGTATGAGGTGAATGGTGTAAGACTATATAGGGTGGGAATTGGGACAATAAGAATCTCAACCAAATCTGAATGCAAGAACCATGCAGTTTTCCAGCTGTTTAGGATTACATATCCTGCAGTACCTGTCCATGTCCTTACAATTTGAGCAAGACAAAGGCGTGCTTTTCCCATCAAAACAATGTCAACGTTTAAGCATGTGCAATCTAATCTTAGCCACTAGCTTGCCACTGAGCCTATCTTGAAATGATTCCATGATTTCAACAATAAATAACATTTATTTTTGTTTCAACCTGATTTACATTACTGAGAGCTAATGGTCAGCTTACAGTTCCTGAAATTCATCTCTCAGGTACTCGACTTGTTACTGCTGTCATGCCCTGATTTGCAACGGTTTCTATTTCAATTTTGAAGCTGAAGTTTCTGTACTATACCTAGTACGGTGAGAAGGGTTCTGACTGGTCATCTCTAACACTCACACAGCTGGGTGAAGAGTACAACTACGGAGGTTGGTTTGTACGGAAACCAAGATCAATTGGCACCAAACGATAGCACTGTTGTGAAGTCAGATTTCAGATCTATTGTCAGAGTACATACTTGACATCGCATACAACCCTGAGATTCTTTTTCTGTGGATGAGGCAGAATTACCACTTATTGGTAGTGCAACACAACTGTACTCAACATACATGTGTAAACAAACTGATTGTGTAATACAGAGAGGGGAAAAAATTCAATAAAGTCCAAAAGCAAGAGTCCTTTAATGAGTCCCTGATTGAGTTTGTGGTTGAAGCTTCTGATGGAGGAAGGCTCGAGTCTTGAGGCACCTATACCTCTTTACTGATGGCAACAAGTTGTGCTGGGTGGAGTGGATCCTTGACGATTGCTGCTGCTCTCCGATGGCAGCGTTCCCTGTAAATGTTCTCGAGTCACCTTCTTTTTTAATCATTCATACCATGATCGCACAGTAAAGATAAGATAGCATTTCTCCAGAACATAAATATGTTAGGATAGAAGTTAAATACATTGCAATATTAAAATATTAAGATGTCTACAGTAAAAGTCTGTATACTGGGAATTCAGGAGCCTAATGGGTAAAAAACGGGGAGGGGGAAAAACTGCTGTCCAATCTGGTCGCAAGGTCCAGAATTCTACGGTACCTCCTCCCAAATGGCAGAAGGGAGAACAGTTTACATGAAGGCTGTGTGGAGCCCTTCACAATGTTTATTGCCTTTCACATGTATCAAGTGTTTGTAGATGCTCTTCATGGTAGGAAGAGAGGCCCCAATGATCTTTTCCACTGACTTCACTCTCCTCTGCAGGGCCTTGAGGTCTGAGGAGGTACAGCCTCCAAATCAGTTCTCAATACATCCTCTGTAGAATGTAGTGAGGATGGAGGGGGGGGGGGGGGAGGGAGATGAACTTTCCTCAGCCTTCACAGGAAGTAGAGGAGCTGCTGGGCTTTCTTGCCTAATGGTGTTAATGGAGCTGGTGTTAAGGGGCCACGTGAGAACCTCCGCCAATTGCACTCCAAGGAACTGGATACCCTTGACGACTTCAACGGTGGACCCATCAATGGTCAGCGAAGTGTGGTTTCCCTGGGCCCTTCTGAAGTCGACAACCATTTCTTTTGTTTTATTAACATTCAGATCCAGGTCATTGGCTCTGCATCAGTCTGTTAGTGACTGCACCTCAACTCTGTACACCGACTCCTCATTCTTACTGATCAGGCCCATCATAAACTTGATGATGTGGTTGGAGCTGTGTTCAGCTGTTAGGTGGGTCAGCAGAATAAACGGCACTGGACTAAGCACACAGCCCTAGGAGGCTCCCATGCTCAGTGTGATGATCTTGGAAGTGCTGTTAATGATCCGGGCTGCTTGGGATCTCCCTGACAGGAAGAATCTAATTGCAGAGGGAGGAGTTTAGACCCAGCAGGCTCAACTTCCTTATCGGGTACTGAGGTACAATTGTGTTGAATGCCAAAATGGTCAATAAACAGCATTCGAACATATTTTCCAGGTGGGTGAGGGCTAGATGGAGGGTGGTGGCGATGGCATCATCCATAGAGCAGTTGAATCTATATGTGAACTGCAGGGGGTCCAGTGATGGAGACTTGATGTGCCCCATAACGAGCCTCTCAAAAGCACTTCATGACGATGGACGTGAGTGCGACAGGGTGGTCACGATGGTGGCGGCTTTGAAGCACGTTGGGACATTAGCGCTTCTCAGGGAGATGTTAAAAATGTCGGTGAAAACATCTGTTAGCTGAGCTGCACATCCTCTGAGCCCTCTGCCGGGAATGTTATCCGGTCCAGTAGCTTTCCATGGATTGATTATGCCTAACTCTCTGTTCACATTGGCCACTGAAAGACATAGCACCTGATCATTTGGATAAGAGGTGGTCTCCTTCGCCACCACGTCATTTTTCGCCTCAAAACGCGTGTAGAAGTTGTTCAGTACATCTACGATAGAGAAATCACCAGCGCAGGCAGATGGTGTGATCTTGTGGTTGGTGATATCTTGGATGCCCTTCCACATGGATTGCGTATCCTTGCAGTCCAGGAAGTGACTGTGAATATGGTGGGCGTGTGCACGCTTTGCTTCCCTGATGGCCTTAGGCAACTTGGCTTTTGCAATAGCTAGGCCTACCTTGTCGTCTGCTCTGAAGGCAGCGTCACGGTGCCTGAGCAGCACACGCACCTTCATAGTCATCCACGGCTTCTGATTAGAGCAAGTAATGATGATCTTAAGACACAGTAATGTGGGCGTCAGTACGTTTGCTAATGTAGTTGGTCACTCATGCTGTATACTCCTCCAGATTGATGGAGTCGCCATCAGTTGCTGCTTCCTTGAACATGCATCCACCAGTGCACTCAAAGCAGTCTTGAAGTGCATGAATAGCCCCTGCTGGCCAGGTTTTACCCTGCTTCAGAACTGGTCTGCAGCATCTGACAAATGGTCGGTGCTGGGATTAGCATTTCAAGGTGGGGGCAGGGCTCCGCTTGATACGCGTCAGAAATGTTCTCATACACAAGGTCCAAAGTGTAGCCCCTCTCGTAGCAAAGTCCACATGCTGATGGGAATGTAGGTAGCCCTGCCTTGAGATTGGCCTGGTTAAAATCCCCAGCGATAATAATTAATCTATCAGGGTATGTGGTCTGCAGTTCGCTTATAGCCCCATACAGTTCCCAGATCGCCTCCTTAGCGTTAGTGCCAGGGTGGGGAATGTACACTCCAACTATGAGGACTGTGGGAAATTCCCACAATAGATAAAACGGTCTACATCTGACGGTCATAAATTCCACCAGCATTGAGCAATGACTGGAGACTCGTGCAGAATCCCTACGTCATTCCGCGTTGATATAAACACACAGGCCACCGCCACAGGCTTTACCACACAGAGCAGCATCTTTGTCAGTCCGAAATAAAGTGAGCCTATCCAACTGAATGGCCGCGTCCAGGACCCTTCACGCTTCAGTGAAGAACAAAGCACAGCAGTCCCTGTACCCACGCTGCGCAGACCCTCTGGATTGGACGTCATCATTTCGTTCATCAGGGAATGGACGGTGGCGAACAGGATAGACAGGAGAGCCAGGCAGCAGTAGGCATTTGCCTTCAGCCAAGCATGAACCCCTGTTTGCTTACGGTGCTTCCTTCTCCTGTGCAATCCTGAGGCTTTTAGGCCTTGTCCCTGCAGCAGCCTGTAGTCTCGTAGCTCGTCTCACAGATCTTCCTGGAGGTGAGTAGATACGTTTCTAAATAACTTTAAATACTGTAAACTGTAGAGTTGGGTCGCCATGACTATAAAAAACTCAAATTATGTAACTATATTTCAGTTTAGCTGTACTATTTCACTATAATTAAAATAAAAACAACGCTATTGTGTCCTGGAAAGGCCGCTGTGTCTGACGTCACACAGCCTCCGAGTGGCCTGATGGTGGGTCAAGAGTTTTGCTTGCGATGCCTTGGGCTGTGACCTCTGTGACCTTCTGCAGGGCTTTATGGTCAGGGGTATTAGCGTTCCCATACCAGACCGCGATGTAGCCAGTCAGCACACCTTCCACTGCACATCTGTAGAAATCTGTCAGCGTTCCTGGTGTCATACCAAACCTCACAAATTCTTGAGGATGCTGAGGCGCTGACGTGCTTTCTTCACGATACCATTTGTGTGTTGGATCCAGGAAAGATCCTCTAAGATAGTGACTCCCAAGAACTTAAAATTTGGAACTCCACTTTGGATCCCCCAATGATCACGGGATCATACACCTCTGGTTTTCTCTTCCTAAAGTCAACAATCGACTCCTTGGTTTTGGTGACAATGAAGTGCGAGGATGTTGTTGGTCCACCATTCAGTATACTCAGCAATCAAGAATAAAAGGCACGAAGGTAATACTTCGACTAGACAAGGCTTCCATTCCTAATGGTTACACAGACGTCTTACTAGAACAATGATCACATTTTCCAAGGTGTACCTCTGAAACTTTTCAGAAGTGTTGGCCAATAGACTGCTGCCAGGCTTTGGAGGACCAGAGCAGCAAAGGGGGTTTTGGGTGAAGGATGTAAAAGGGACAGGTGGAAGGGTGAGCAGACAGATTGGGAGATGGGAACGTTCAGCGACGGGACAGGCAGTTGGAAAGATGGGGAGGGTGAACAAAGAGAAGGAGCTGTTTGTGGGGGAGGGGGGCAGGTCACTTGTGAAGATGTCTGAACAGCAGGATCACAGTTGCAGACAAGGGGTTCATGGTAAGGGGAGACAGAATGGTGCACGAGAGGAGGGGGGGACGAGGCAGAGCATGGAAGGAGGGTGTGGAGGGACCGGAGAAAGGACAGAAGGTGGAGAAAAGGAGGAGCTGAAGAAACTTGGAATCCTAACAGAGCATCACGACAAGAGCCACAGGCAGCAAAATTCCTGCTGAAGGTGATATAATAATCAGACAAAACATTTGTACAATAAGACAGAAACGTTAATAAATACTCAGCAGGTCAGGCCACATCTGTGGGAAGAGAAACGGAGTCAACATGTACTAAACTAAATTGAAAACTTATGAAGTGTTTTTGACATGAAACATTCATTCTGTTCCTCTTCCAATAGATGTAGCCTGACCAACTACTGAGTAAAAAGTTTGTTTTTATTTTATACATAGGGAGGCAAGGGTTGGTGTAGAGGTTAGCACAACATCTTTACTGTACCAGCGATCGAGACTGGACTGGGGTTCCAATTCTGTGCTGTCTGTAAGGAGTTTTTACATTGTCCCTGTGTCTGCATGGGTTTCTTGCAAGATCTCCGGTTTCCTCCCACCATTCAAAATGTACTAGGGATATAGGTTAATGGGCAGCACAGACTCAAGGGCCGAAATGGCCTGTCACCGCCTGTGTGTCTATATTAAATTACCAGCAATTGTACTTTTCTACAACTTAAAATGGTTGCAACAGGGGCTCAGGCACCCAGAACGCTTGAAAGGGAGTTCACCAGTTTACGTCGGCTAAGCTGAAGCTCCATTCATCTGAACCCCCAATATGTTATTCACAGCCACACAAATTTCCAAAACACTTCTGATGCCCCGATGGGTTTCACTGTGGCAAGATTCACAAGCTGGTCACCATCAAATTTTGCACGGTGTGGGCTTGAATGAGTTTCAAAGAAGACAATTTTATTTTGTGCAAAACCAATCAGGCCACAAGGTTAGCATCCAAAAAAGAAAAAAAAAACACTGCCTTATTCTAAGGCTGCTTCCAAAATCAGTGCTTATTGGATATACAAATGCACCATTTGGATTCTGGACAGAAAATAAAGGCATTATACAAATAATTCAAAGGAAAATAAATTCAATTCCTACAATGGTAGTTTGAGGATGTGAATTGGGTTGAAATTTAAACAAGATTTGGAGTGAAGTGCTGGAAACTGACTGCAAAGCTGTTGTAAAAGCCCACCTGGAGGTTGTAAGATATTGGGGGTTTGTAGTCTGAAAGTCAACTCAAAGTTAAATATGACATAACTCATCGTAAACCACAAAGAATGCTGAGAGTGGATTTTAACCCTTTGGACTCTGCATCCCTGTTTTCAGGGACTACCAACACGTGCTAATGCTCCATGTCCCCGCTTTCCAGGACTGGTTTTACACCCAACCACCAGATGGTTCATACAGGTGTTCACACTGCAGTTACCCAGGAACCCAGTCCGGAGTAGGTATTATGAAAGGTTAAAAATGGCCAGAGTCCAAAGGGTTAAAACAGCCAGAAATTGGTTCAGTTTGGAACAGCTACTCTCCATCCAGCTCCGCCATGTCCTTCATTGACATGGTCAACAAAGGCGAGCAAGGGTTCCAATGCAACAGGGAACAGCTGAACAGATTGGAAACTCCACAGATCATGTTGGCTGGTTCTATCCACAATTGGGGGGCAACTTTGGTGAAACCACATTCACTATTTCTGGAGAAAAATAAAGTGAGGATATAAATAAACCGTTTCCAGAGTCTTGGTTGGACCAAGACAGAAATCATTTGGCCCTCTGTGGAACTCCCAGGCCTAACAGCAGGATCCTAGAGATCTGCAGCATTCCTTCTTCATTACCTTGTCGTCGACTGGAACCGGAGTTCGCATCTAATCAGTCAGAACTATGCTACTATTTACTTATTGAAGCACACAGGCACGCCTTTGGATGGTACATTCTGTACTTTACAGAGAAAGCACGCGGCGTGCCAACAATTCCTGTCCTCGTGCCAAAAGACAGGATATCATGGGCCACATAGGCTTAAACATATTCACAGTGGAATGTTGCTAGTGACTAGCAGTAGGATAATAGATACCAAAGACTGAATCAAATCCAGAAGAGAAATCAGGAATGGTCATCAAGTGCTTTCCCACCCCCCCAACATATCCAAACTTTTCAAACTTACCAAAACAGAGGACATGCAGGGTCAGTGTCAGAAACTCCCTCGGGGGTGGGGGGCCCCACCAATGCACTTCCCACTCATCGCGCGTGTGCGAGTCGGCACTTCGTGCGCCGCTGTCACAATTCCCCCTCATCACACATGCGCACGAGGAGAAACGTGGCGGCACCAGTTGCATTTAACAGGGAAGTGCCCTTTCTGCCATTTTAATTTGTACTGACACTTCCCAAATGGAGGACAAATGAACGTCTGGCTCGAGGTGGCACCGGACAGAAGACAAAGGGCTCAAAAGCCAGGCTGTCCGGCCTAAAACCTGATGTCTGCCACATCACTCCCAACTCAATTATCCTCCAAGTTCCTCAATAGCCTTTGCAGGATGCCCCATCTGTTTGCATCCACCTTTCAACAAGTATTTAGTCATTCCTCTATTCTCTCTCATATCAAGTATTGATATCGCAACTCAATCCTATCCATGGTGAGATGGGGTGGAGGTGGAAATGGTGTGGGAGGAAGGGTGAGATGGGGTGGGAGGGAGGCGCGTAGGGGTGTTGGGGGTAGCCATAAGGGGTGGGAGGAATTTGGGAGGGGAAGGAAAGTAGGAGGTGAGGTAAGGTAGAAGGAGTGGGGGAGGTGAGGTGGGTGGAGGGGGAAGGATGTGAGGTGGGAGGAGGGGGGAGGTGAGCAGAAGGAACATAATGAGAGTGCTATGTACATCATACTGCGCTTTAATTGCATACAATTAAATAATTAAGAGATTAGGTATAATGTGCAAAAGTTGCTTCTGATATTTAAGTTGTGGACTTTTCCAATGAAATGTAATGCACAGGGTTTAAGACAAATGTATTCAAGAACAAGACCACAGTCCAATTTAAATAAATACATTCAACATGTTCAATATATTCTAAAGTAATTTGAAAGTGTTATAATAGATACGTGGAATCTAACATTCACAGAAATATTTCTGAATTGTAAATTTTCCACTGGGAAATAAAAAGTCTGGAGAGAAAATAATCAATTTGTGGCTAAATTAGAAGAGGCTCGTAATTTTGCCAAAACTATTGGGAGGGCTGGCAAAGGAAGACTAAAACTGAAGGAGAGAAAATAGAATATATAAACTTCTAAGAAACACAAAACCAGATTATTTAAATGAATTGAGACGAAGCATGGCTGAGACGAGGGGGATTACGTGGAGAATAAGTGCACGTGCATGTAAAAAAAAAAGTATGGGATAGAACTAAAAAAAAATTAGAAAAATATATAAAGACAAGATTAGTGGGCAACATGAAAGGAAATCAAAAAATTATTCAAGAACAACAGTTCAGTAATTTCATACAGTAAAGCCCCTGGTATCCGGCACCTATGGGGATTGGTAGATTAGTAGATGCCAGATAAGTGTATTTTCTGGTTGCTTGAAGACTTACTCTGAGAATGTCTAACTAATACATAGAAAACACAAAAGTTTGTCGACACCGTTGTTGAAGCAAAAACTCAATTATCAGTAGCTCTGGATCACCTTGAAAACAGAATTCATACATACAGCTGCTCTTCATCGACGACAGATCAGCCTTCAATACCATTATTCCCTCAGTGCTGGTCAAGAAGTTACAAACTCTAGGCTCTGTACCCCCTCTGCAACTGGATCCTTGACTTTCTCATTGGAAGACCATAGTCAGTATGAATTGGAAACAACGTCTCCTCCTCCTTGATCATCAACACAGGCGCATCCCAAAGATGCATGCTTAGCCCACTGCTCTACTCATTATACTCCCATGACTGTGTGGCCAGGCACAATTCCAATGCTATCTACAAGTTTGCTGATGTTGTTGGTCGGCAGAATCACAAAGAGCAAAGAGGACGCGTACAGGAGGGAGAAAGATCAGCTCGTTGAACGGTGTAATAACAACAATCTTGCGCTCAATGTCAGCAAAACCAAGGAGATGATTATGGACTTCAGAAGGAAGTCAGGGGAACACGACCTCATCAAGGGCTCAGTAATGAAGAGGGTCAAGAAGGTCAAGTTCCTAGATGTCAACATCTCCGAGGATCTGTCCTGGAGCCTCCATGTTGATGAATCACAAAGGCTTGCCAGCAGCTATACTTTGTGAGGTGTCTGAGGAGATTTGGTATGTCACCGAAAACTTCTGCAGGTGTACCGTGAAGAGCATTCTGGCTGGTTGCATCGCTGCCTGGTATGGAGGTGCCAACTCTTAGGGTTGTTAACTTAGCCTGTGACATCACAGGCACCAGACTTCACTCCATCAAGGACATCGACATGAGGGGGTGTCTTAAAAAAGCAGCCTCTATCCTCAAAGAGCCCACCACCCAGGCCATGCCCTCTGCTACCTTCAGGGAAAAGGTACAGGAGCCCAAAGACAAGCAACCTCCTGCCATCAGATTCCTGAATAATCAATAGTGCACAAAAAGTACGGTAGTTTCATTATTTTTTTTAATATTTATTGTTGTAAGATGGTTATAATACGAATATTTGCCCTGTGAAGCTGCTACAGAACACTGAATTTCATGACTTGTTCATGTCAATAAATTCTGATAATGTTGAAGAAACTCAGCAGTTTCAGGCTTGATCTTCATCAAGGTAGGTCAAACCTGAAATGTCAGTAATAATTTTTTTAATCTTTTCTATATAAAGGACACTGTTTGACCTGCTGAGTTTCTCCAACAATGTGTTTTACCTAACTAATACACCTGCATTAAGAATAAACAGTTTTAAAGACCAAAATACTTACACTGAACAAACTTCACTTGCATGAATATATAACCTTAAAATGATTTCACTTTACTTTCAGTCACATTATTTGAAAACATTTAACCGTCGTAGAATCTACAGGTTCCTCCCCCTCCAGGGAATGCCCGAAAGACAAACCATAACATTACAGAGAATTAACGCCCTTCCCCTCCCCCCCAAAGTTTACAGATAAAGCCTCTGACCAGGGCGACTCTTACTAACCAGGGAAAAGAAGATACTTTAAGAGGTCATCCCAACAGTGAGCAGCATCAACCAGCTCTTCGTCCTCTACTAATCAAAACACTTTATTCAAAGAGCGGCTACAAGCAAAGTCCTACCAAGCCCCTCCACTGGCTCCCATCTTAACAAAGGTTTACATGTTACTTCAGATAATATTTACTTTTTACAATTTTAAACTTCTTTTTTAACCTATTATTTTATTTTCCTTGATTTTTTTTGCCAGTTGCTTGAATTCCGGATTCCAGCATTTTACTGTACTAATGATATTTACCCGAAATTCTCAAAAACAAACTAATATACTGGAGACATTAATTCAATATCCTCCACCACAGCTTATAATTCACTTAATTGAACAAATTTATTTAAAGAAACATTGATTATCATCAAAATGCAATAATTAACTGTCCAAGGCTTGGGCTAGCCTGTGAGACCTCAGACCCACAGCACTGTGGGTCATTCTACACGGTTTTCTGAAACCGACGATCCACAAAAACAACCGACCAGCAATCTGGAAGTTCCGTCATAATACGGCTGAGTAGGTTGGCCAGAGTCCCCTCGAGGATATTATCAGTGAACCTGACTGTCCCATGGACAAAGGGAAAGAGCAGAGAAGTTTATATCTTTAACAGTAGAGGATTCAAAAAGATATATCAAGAACAGTGGGAATCCATAAGTTGTGGGAACTCAGTTAATTTTAAGTGATCAATAGGACTGGAAATTTTATTTATATTTACTGTATTTTTTTTTATATTTGGCTCCCCTTAAGGGAGCTAGCTGGCTGAAGGGGTGGGAGGGTTTTTTTTATATGTAAAAAAAAATAATTTTTTTCTCTATTTTTCTTTGTTATTATTGTAAGTTGATTGTTATCTTTAAATAAAGTTTTCACACAAAAAAAGGTCTGGATGCAGTTAAATTCTTCGTTTGGATTCTAATAGAATCTGTTGTCAGGATATTTGTGATCCACTTAAATTTCCTAGATACTGTGAAAGGCCTGTAGATCAGAATGGATGAGTGGGACGAAGAATCATTAGCCTGGGAAAATGCTCAGATTTCTTCATAAGGAAGTGGTATAATGGACAATTAATGCGGCTTAATGAATCCTTGATCAATCCAGATCAATTAAACTTTTAGATGGGGAACCAATGGATAAATAATGAAAATCAGAAATAAAAACAGAAAATTATGTCAGTCAGCACGGGTGGAAATGGAAGTGGAATCGATGGTTCATGTTGAAGACCCTTTGTTAGAACTGGGGAAAAGAAAACACGATTTCCAGTAGATTGAGGAAGAGGAGGGGTGGGTGGAGAGGATCATCTCTGATGGAGTGCCACCGTTTGCCATGGGAATTAATTTGGTTGAAAGCAGCTCAGCTGAAGTGAGGAAACAGAACAAAGGACAGCAACAAAATGCAAGAATTTAGGGAATGCCCAACAGATCATTCAAGATTCAATTTATTGTCATATTACATGAAATTGCCTTTAGACTGCTGTAAGGTGGACAGATTCGCCATCAGCAGAAATTGCCTGAAGCACCTCTTACAGACAGAAGAAGAGTTCCTCCCAGAGTCACTGAGTATCTATGGATTCACCCCAGCACTTCCACAGTTTCCCAGAGACAAGTCCAAACCATCGGAAACCCGACCTCCACTTCTGAATCTCCGATACGATTAGGATCCCTTCAGCGCCCTCGGCACCTCTCGCATCCCAGTTCCAATACCTGGTACCCCTTCAGCCAGATTTGAGCCAGTCTCCAGCAGTCCATCGCCTGGCATGAGTCCCTTGACTGCAGTCTCCAGCAGCGCACAGCCTACGTAGGTTCCTGTCAGAGTCCTTCAGCCGCAGAGACCCTCACTGTCAGAGTCCTTCAGCCGCAGAGACCCTCACTGGTTTGCTGCTGTGGTCACCATCCTGTGGGTAGTCTCCTCTGCTTCTCCTTCTCAGACAGTGGGAGGTGATCTCCCTGTTTTCTGGTGCCATGCGCCAGACCTCTGCCTCCCTGGAGTCTGCATCGCCTCGTGGCCTGCCGCTGATTGTAGGCGCCGTCATCTTGGGTGCAGACCCCACAGTAGATTTTTATTTAAAAACCCGTGACCGTCAGCTCCTTTAACAGGCCATTCAGAGCCTGAACGGAGCTGACAGCAGTCGGACTGGGTGGTTTGTGAGTTAAAATTATAAATGGATGAGCTGCAGCAGAACTGGCCGGTTCTGATCAAATCAATCATCACTGCCAAATTCAAAAACGTGTTTTGAAGCCGAAAAGCACCCTGATGGAAGATGAGATGCTATTTGAGTTTACAGTTGGTCTTGTTTTAACAGTACAAAATAAAACCAGAGAGGTCAGAGTGGGAGTGGAATGGAAGATTAAAGTGGTAGGCTGCAGGAAGCTCAGAGTGCCTCCTTTGGCTTGGCTTCGCGGACGAAGATTTATGGAGGGGGTAAATGTCCACGTCTGCCGCAGGCTCGTTGGTGACTGACAAGTCCGATGCGGGACAGGCAGGCACGGTTGCAGTGGTTGCAAGGGAAAATTGGTTGGTTGGGGTTGGGTTTTGGGTTCTTCCTCCTTTGTCTTTTGTCAGTGAGGTGGGCTCTGCGGTCTTCTTCCAAGGAGGTTGCTGCCCGCCGAACTATGAGGTGCCAAGATGCACGGTTTGAGGCGATATCAGCCCATTGGCGGTGGTCAATGTGGCAGGCACCCAAGAGATTTCTTTAGGCAGTCCTTGTACCTCTTCTTTGGTGCACCTCTGTCTCGGTGGCCAGTGGAGAGCTCGCCATATAACACGATCTTGGGAAGGCGATGGTCCTCCATTCTGGAGATGTGACCTACCCAGTGCAGTTGGATCTTCAGCAACGTGGATTCGATGCTGTCGGCCTTTGCCATCTCGAGTACTTCGATGTTGGTGATGAAGTCGCTCCAATGAATGTTGAGGATGGAGCGGAGACAACGCTGGTGGAAGTGTTCTAGGAGCCGTAGGTGATGTCGGTAGAGGACCCATGATTCGGAGCCGAACAGGAGTGTGGGTATGACAACGGCTCTGTATACGCTAATCTTTGTGAGATTTTTCAGTTGGTTGTTTTTCCAGACTCTTTTGTGTAGTCTTCCAAAGGCGCTATTTGCCTTGGCGAGTCTGTTGTCTATCTTGTTGTCGATCCTTGCATCCGATGAAATGGTGCAGCCGAGATAGGTAAACTGGTTGACCGTTTTGAGTTCAGTGTGCTCGATGGAGATGTGAGGGGGCTGGTAGTCATGGTGGGGAGCTGGCTGATGGAGGACCTCAGTTTTCTTCAGGCTGACTTCCAGGCCAAACATTTTGGCCGTTTCCGCAAAACATATACATATAGAAAACATATACATATAGAAAAGACCACAGCAGAAGCACTGAAAGCTGGACATCAGACCAGAAGAAATGCAAGTGATTTGCTACTTCAACCCAGAAGGAATGACATGAGGTCCTTGGATAGAGGGAGGGGAAGAGGTAAAAGACCAGGTGTTGAATCTCCTTGATTTGAAGAGGGGCTGGTTGATATGGAAATGAAGGGGTCACAAAGGCAATGGTCAAGTGAAATGCATGCAAGAATGGAACAGCAGATGTCATGGGGGACTTGAACCTGTATATAGAATGGGCAAATCAATTCGGTTGAAGCAACCTTAAAGAGGACTACATAGAATGCATCTGTGTTGGCTTTCTTGAACAGCCGTTACTGAACCTACAAGGGCACATGCTATCTTGATCTGGTGCTATGGGATGAGACAAGGCTAAGCTGCAGTGTAGAATAAAAGGCCACAATTAAACAAAGTGGCCAGACACTCTAAGCAACATGAAGGTCTGACATGAAATATTTTTGTATTGCTTGTGGGTGTGACTTGCGATCGCGGTATTGTGGTGAATGTGGCTACAATGTGGATAGTGGGATTAGTGGAGTGTAAGTGTGATCCAGGGTGCCCGCCCTCTGGAGCACCCAACCCTCCGACCACCCTCCTATCCAAGCTCCCAATGCCGCAGCCTCCCACCCTCCAGAGCCCCCGGCACCCTGGCTCCCCTCCCATTCAGCTCCCTGCGCCCCGGCCGGCCTCTCACCCTCCAGAGCTCCTGGTGTCCTGGCCGCCCTCCCATCTAGCTCCCGGTGCCCCAGCTGGCCTCCCATCCAGCTCTCTGCGTCCCGACCGGCCTCCCATCCGAGCTCCTGACGCCCTGAGCACAGATTTACCACCTGGTCCCTGCCGGTTGCCTATTTGAGCTCCCAACGCCTCAAACAACTCAGCGGCTTACCACGGTTAAATATTGTATGTGTGTAATCATTGACCTGCTAAATTTTACCCTAAAAAATTGGTCTATAAAATGTTCATTTTGAATATTGAAATTAATACAAATTAGCAGTTTTAAAACTACATGTATTAATACATATTATTATGTACATATTTAAAAATATTTATATACATTTTTTGTAACAAAATATGCGTGCAAGAGCAAAAAATGTGTATTTTTTTCATGTCTTGTGACTCTCAAGACATCTGAAGTTTATCGTGTGTGGCTCTTACATTAAGCAAGTTTGGCTACCCCTGCCTTAGACTGAGATGATCAAAGTTCTTTATTCAGTGGGCTGCAAACCTTCTGCATTTCCTGCCAGAGTCCATTCACCGATACGTCAGAAAGCCAGCATTGGGACTGAAGGAACCTTGTTGTGATCTCGACCAGTACTGTGGGAATAATTAAAAGTGAAGGTGACACCACAAAGGAAATCTTACTTGCTTAGTAAATCCACCTGTCCAAGACCCTGAGTCCTGTATAAATTCATGTTTATACTGCTTTGTCCTTGAAATGTTGAGGACTCAGAAACTGTTTGCTCCTTGATGGATAAATCCTAATTAGAAAAAAGGAAGGCCTCTAAGCAGGACAAAGGCTTTAATGCTCTTGCCTTAGAACATCAAGGATACTCTCTAAAATGTGCACATTCAGTTGACTACGAAGCTAGATTCTGCCACATGCAACAAGAGTCAATCCTGTGATGCTGTACAAAGGACACATCTTTAAAAATCATAAATTCCACTAAATTACAAGATGAGCATGAGAGGCCACAGAGCTACATAACTCAGCAAGGTCATAATGATTCTACTTCTCTCGATATCATTTTCCTACTTTAGTCATTCGTCCTTTGGTCACCTTCATATCCAAAGATGACCATTCATTTGCCATTAGTATTCAGAAACAACAACAGGAAGAGGCACTTAAAGTACTCTAACACAATCTGACACTGGGACGCACATGGAAATATGAGACCACGTCATCTAAATATTGGGTCAATAAGCTACATGTTAAGGATCAATTTACAGAAAGAGTTAGAGCGATTTCAACAATTCCAGAACTGAGGTCTGAGGCTGCCTGATGGCCGGGCAATGAAGAAAATCAGGGTGTGAAAGAAGCAACAATCTCCATGGGCTGCTAGAGAGGGAGGGACAAGACAACTTGGGGAAGTACGACGAGTGCCAAGGGCTCTCCTACATCCACATTCTCATAGCCAGTCCGAAAGGGAAGCTAAAAGAATTTGATGATGGGAGTTTATTGTCATATCCACAATTACAAAATTCTTGCTTGCTGAGGTAAAAAAAAATGTATATATGAAAATAACATGATAACAATTACAAAAGGACAGATAACTACTCCAATTTGCAGTTAATATAAAGAAATAGAAGTGACAATGGTGCAGATAGAACTTTAGTGTCCCTGGGGCAATGTTATGGTTAGGATAGTACAACGATGTTCAAGAATCCAATAGCTATTAGTAAAAACTTCTTGGACCTGGAGGAGCTGGACACCCTGAAGGGAGCAGCGGGAAGAATAATGTTGGCTGCCTGCAAGGCAGTGCCTCATAATGTGAACAAGTTAACAAAAGCTGCAAATCGGATGACATTACGATCTCCCCACCTTTCTCAATCGAAAAGACTTGCTTCCCACACCACCAACAGCCACTATCTTATCTTCAAACCTCTGCCTCTCTTCTCTGGAAGTGAGATAGTGATTACAACCGCAAGGAGGAAGTAACCCAAAAGCAAACAGCGAACACATCAGTGCAATCAGGCAGCAGATTTAACAATCGCCTACAAGGTCTTTACCAGAGGGAGCATAGATCAAGAACTTGCTGTGCAGATGGTTAAAACATAACTGGGTATGGAGTAGCTTGTGATGTCATGGAAATGGGCGACATCAGCTAGCCAAATGTAGTTATGCCAAAGATCTGCAAATGAGTACCTCAACAATCCTAACCTGGTTCTGCTTTACACCATAATTTATACAAGTGGAGTATAAGGAACAAACTGAATGAATTATAGTCGGTAAATGTCAGGGTGGACATCAAAGATAAGTTATGGTGGCAAGAAGTAAAAGCACAAAGCTGGAGAAACTCAGCAATGCCCTTTATATGGCAAAGGTAAAAATACATAACTAACATTTCACGCTTGAGCCCTTCGTCAAGGTATGGAAAAATGTTGGCGGGTGTCTGAACAAAAGAGTGGGGGTGGAGGGGTAGTCGCAAGGCAGGAGGTGATAGGTGGAGAAGGGAGGGAGGGGACAGCAGAAATCAGGGGGAAGAGGGATGGCTAGGTGAAGGGCGGGAAGAGAACTGGAAAGGGGAAGAGGAGAGAAGGTTAGCAGAAACTAGAAAAGTCTATGTTAATGCCATCTGGCTGGAGACCATCCATACAGAAAATCATGTGTTGTTCTTCCAATTTGCTGGTGGGAGAGTACATAAGGCCACGAACAGACATGTGAGTGTGACACAGGACTGAAATGGTTGGCTACTGAGAGGTCTGTAACCAGTGCAGATGGAGTGAAGGTGCTCAGCAAAGAAATCTCCCAATTTGCGCCCAGTCTCTTTGATGTAGAAAAGGCCACAAAGGGATTACCGGATGCAGTAAATCAGTCCTGTGGATACACAAGTGGTGTTTCACTTGAAAGACCTGTTTGGGCCCTGGACAGAAGTGAGGGAGAAGGTGTGGGCGCAAGTGTGGTATCTCCTGTGTCCACAGGGTAAGGTGGGGTGGGAAGGGAAATTGATGGGGAAGGATGAGTGCATGAGGGAGTCATGGAGGGTGCAGTCCCTATGGAAGGCAGAGAGGGGAGAAGATGGGTAGATGTGTCTGGTGGTGGGATCCTGTTGTAAGTACTGGAAATTCCAGAGGATAATGTGTTGGATGTGGAGGCTGGGAAGGTGGTTGGTGAGGATGAGGGGGATTTTATGTTTGTTACATGTGGGGGCAGATGAGTGGAAAATGGAAGAGATGCGGGCAACAGCTGAGTTGATGGTGGTGGGAGGGAAGCCACGTTTGTGGAGGGAGGCACACATTTCAGACTGGAAGACCTCATCTTGGGAACAAGAAGCTGCATTCCAAAGCACAAGACGACCAATGCACACAAGATGTCAGAGGAATAAGCTCTCAGGTGAGGCTATATGGAGCTGCAGATACATTGCTTTTCAAGAGATTTAAAAACCGTATAAGTCACAACAGAAGCAAATGAAAGGAGAGCTATTAGACTTATATTTTTATGTTTCAGGTACAGCAAGTACAGTGCAAATTGAAAACTGAAGGGTCAAATCAACATGGCGTGAATTCACGTTAAGGGCCGCCACAGTTGGCAGAGCTGTTACAGTGCCAACATTCAGGTCCTAGGTTTGAATCCCATGCTGTCTGTTAAGAGTTTATACATTCTCCCTGTGTTGGCGTGGGTTTCCTCCGGGTCCTCCGGTTTCCAGGGGTTGTACATTAGTTGAGTGTAATGGGACAGCCTGTTACCGTGCCACATGTCTACATTTAAAATTTACTTGGCGAGTACAACATGGTGGGCATGGCTAAAACATGGTTGCAATGACCTTACAAGTAGCACCTGATCATAGTAAAACCACGGTGTCTTGAGGAAAGACGGACAAAGGTAACAGGGTTTGGGAATAAAATTAAATGATTTTGAGTTGAATGATGTCATTGGTGAGAAAGGAAACAACCAACAGGAAGTAGAAAAATAATTTAAGACTTCCATGGAAGTTTTCCTGGGGTTGGGCAGAATACAGAAATTCAGAAAGCAGAAAAGCACAGAACAAAGTTCTTAATGGGAACTTTCACATAGATTAGAATAGTGAAACTAGCTCCTACAACAAATCAATGAATTTCTGGGATTGTTCATGATAGCTTTCGACATATTAGAACCAAAGAAGTGGACCATATTGAATGGAGTGACGTGCAATGAGCCTTATGGCACCTCACAGTTCGGTGGGCAGAAACCTCCTTTGAAGGAGACCGCAGAGCCCACCTCACTGACAAAAGACAAAGGAGGAAAAACCCAACACCCAACCCCAACCCACCAATTTTCCCCTGCAACCGCTGCAACCGTGTCTGCCTGTCCCGCATCGGACTTGTCAGCCACAAACGAGCCTGCAGCTGATGTGGACATTTACCCCGCGAAGCCAAGCCAAAGAGAAAAGAGCTGAACAATGCACAATTGGTTATCCAACAATAAACAGAACTTGATCAATTTAATTGAAACGTTTCAAAAGGAAGACATTTTTTTTAAAAGATTATGTACGAAAGGGTGATGCATTCTCAGGTTCAATGGCTTCCATCTTCGGGCATTAAGTTTTATTTATTGTTTTTCTGTGCTCTCCTGGTTTGCTCACTATCTGCCACAAAGCAGTTCATTGTTCTGGGTCTAAAATTACATCAGCTCGACTGAACAAAGACAATAGATGTTCTTCTCTGAAGAACATTGAATTAGATAGATTTTCACAACAGTCTGGTAGCTCCAAAGTCATTGTTATTAAGACTAGATTTATTAAAACAGCATTGCTTCTCTGCTGGGATCATTAGGCCAGGGTTCTGGATAACATCTGGTAACTTTACTGCTCCACAGTTGCACCAACAATAAATTACTAACAGGTTAAGTGAACCGATAAAGTGTGGCAAAAAGAATTCAGTGTGGACAAATGCAAGGCCTCAAACAAAACTCTGCTTACCTCAGAGTTTGGAAATCCTGATGGTTTGGTGTCTGGATGGCTCATTGCTCCAGAGTGGGTGTCTGGAGCCAGGATGGGGGAAATCGGGAGTGGAAACACCAGAACAAAGTTAGGTCTGGAACCAGAGACATGGTCAAGTGTTTCAGTTTTTAAAAATTTTAAAGTTCAATAAAGGGTCAAATGCTTGATTGACAAGGTGAGTATTGAGCATTTTATTTCCCTCTGCCCTTGGACGCATCAGGTACACTGAAACATTTTATTATGCTACTGTGTTTTGTTTTAAAAAAAAACATAATATCTGTGGAGCATCGAAAAGCACGTCATTTTGCCTAAAAATTGTGCCTGCCTTCAGCAAGAATACTGGATTTTGTTTTCCTGTACTGCTAAGTGATGAAATCAAAAAAGCATCAGAAGTTCACTGCATAATCACAAGACATCCCGGGCAGGTGCGAAGAATACTCAAAACAGGCCGTTGACGCAGGAATACCATTAGCAGTTGTGGACTCCACTTTTGACAGAATGATATCTGGACAAACTTGAAATGAATTCCTGAGAATCCGAATAGGTGATTTATTTTAATGGATGATTTTTAGGGTCGATTATAGGTGTACGTGAAGTCCAAAACAGTCCAGTGTGCAAAATGAAGCCACACATTTCAGAAGAAACATTTTGAAATTCATTGACAACTATAAATGATAGCGCGCTTAGAACTTCTTGTTACTAAAGGGTTCGGTAATAAAGCATATCTGTTTTGATAATTAAAGGTTGCTGAAGGATCTGGGCAGAAGATGGGGACATAGAGATAATAAAGTTCAGCCGAAGAAGACCAAAGTAACTGTTCACACTAACCATGCAAAACTCTCATACTCATGAAACAATATTTATTTATTTGCACCTGTCCTGCAAATGTATTGTTCGTCTGTATGTAAGTTATGTCTGGTTGTGTGTCAGCGTGTTGTGCACCGAGGACTGGAGAACGCTGTTTCACCAGGATATACTTGTACAATCAGAGGACAAAATCTTACAGATTGGCCAAACGGGACATGGAAAATAATGCATGCTCCTCTCTGTTCCTTTTACATTGTTCCTGTGGGCCGGTGAGAAGTCAGAGCTGTTGTTATTTAAGATTGGAGCATGGAGAGAGCAAATAGTTTTCTAAATGGGAAGGATAGTGACACCGTGCTTGCGGCCCTCCTTGGGCTTGTAATCTAGCTGTAATGCCGAAGGTTTAGGACAAAGCAAGCAGCTGATGACCACTTATGGAGGGGAGGTTAGAAAGTAAAGCCACCAACACCATTAAACAAAAACAAAACCAGAAACTGAGTTTCAAGGAAATAATCTTCAATTAATTTCTGCTTTCACACAAAAACAAGATCAGAACATTCAATCACGATTAGACAGCAACAAGACTCTGTCAAAGGTAATACAGGTATAAGCTTCAAGACTGCCGAATGGAATTACATTACCCCTCCATACATTACCCCTCCATAAATCTTCGTCCGCGAAGCCAAGCCAAAGAAAAGTAATAATAATTTGTCACATCTCTCAAGACATTCATGAGGTTTTGCATTTGGTCCTCATCATGTAAAGACAACATGATGTACACAAAATAATGAACCAGTGAAAAAAGGGGGTTTTAGCCCCTTTCACACCACCAATTCCGTTAACCAGCTAATTTAGTGTGTCTATTCCTGGTAATTGTGTGGTGTGAAATGTCCCAACCTGGCAGGGTGAGTTAAATTCAACGGGGCTCTGACACTTAGTGGGGGCAAGTGTCAGAGCCCTGGCCAAGTTCACTGCCTTCTGGCAGTGAGAAAGCACAACCTGCTCTCGCATTGTCACTGCTGGAGGCGGAACTACTCTCCACAGCCCCACCCCTAAAATGCCGGGTTGCCGATAAACCAGGTAAATCATGGTAAGGTGGGAAAGGCTCCCGAGTGCAGCACGCCTGGCAAGTTTTTCTGCTTCCTAGGAGGTTGGCACTGTGAAAGGGTTGACTCAGTAGTTTGTGACTTTGTCAAGAGACTGAATATCTTTAATTTTAAAGACTATTCCAAGTGGTTTCCCAATTCACCTTAACCCCAAGCAGAGGAAGAGATTCAACTGATCTATAATGCATCTGCTGTGAGTAGCAATTAGTGCTACCTTTTAAGCACTAATAATTTCAAATTTGGCGGTTCTGTGAAATGAAACCTCTACAAGGTACATATTTGGCCGTGCTGTGGATTGGACCCTCGTTGAGGAAGGGGAGGCTGGTTAATGTTCGCTCTTTTTAGGGGAAAGGAGTGGGGATGAGACTGGGTTTTGTCGCTTTATTCCTTTACTGATTTATTTTTAGCATCACTCTGAGGCAAAAGATAACGTTTTTGCTCAATTTCAATATGCTGGTCTTTGAACTGGGGCAAAGTAGCTGAACAGAGAAAGAAACAAGTTGAAAGAGGAGATAGACATTCTCAACGGTTTGAAAACCAAACACTGCAGAAAGGCATAAGCAAATCCAGCTGCTTGAATCTGCCCAAGTCCAATTTACGCAAATGAAGTCCATGTGAAAAGTCTCCATTTGTTGTTGTAAGCCATTCCAAGGCTTTGAGGTGAATGTTACCACATGTACTCAACAACTCACACCACAGTTGGAAACAAAACACAGGCTCAAGTGGATGACTAAGGTTTTCCAAGTCTGTGCAATGTTTGGAGCTTGCTCTGAATGCGGTAATCTTATCTTGGTATGAATGCTCAAATTTCTGACACCAGTCCTGGCTGTCAGCGTGCCCTGAAATCTGAAGCACTGTGCATTAATTTCATTTCCCTGGTGAGTGAAAAGTACTTAGTGGTCTGTTACTTCCTGTAGCAGATTGAAAGTTCAGCCACAATTCTGGTTGCACCAAGCCCAGCGATACACAACTTTTGTATTTTATTTTTATAATTTTTTAAAATAAAATGTTTTAACAGAAAAATGACTTCAAAAGGACAGGAAGAGATTTTTTAAATGGGGAGAAGGAGGAAATGTGACATGGATACTATTATATTTCATGGGAAACCAGAAAACAGTTAATTTGTCAAACGTTGCAAACAAGAGTTCAGTGAACAGGGGGTGGTTTTTCAATGCTCCAACTGTAATACAGGTAGTCCCTGACTTATGACCGTAATTCGGACTGGAGAATCAGTCTCATCTCGAAATGGACACAAGTCGGAGTACCGAAGTCTTAAAGCAAACTTTTTAATCAAAATTTTTTTTTTCATTTAGTCCATGCTTACCTTGTTAGTCGGCGTCCTGGGGTCCATCAGCTGGGCGCAGCCATCTTGATTCCTGTGTGCATGAGTGAGCCTTCGATGGGTGGGTTCGCCTATTGGGAGTTTGGTTGGTGCATGCGCGAGAGTTAAGCGCCGTGATGATAGTGAATTCACGCCCTTAACTCTCGTAGATGTACCAACTGAACTCCAATACATGAACCCACCGTGCATAAGTACAGGAATCTACGGACCCCAGGACGCCAACTAACAAGGGAAGTACACACATTTTGGCTCTTAGGTGCCCTGTATACTTGTTGCAGTTTGTCAAATACAACATAATCAGTGTAAATCTTATTGTTTTAAAATTTGTTTGTATGTGCGGATGGACGCAAGTCATATAGGTTGCGAGGCGGGGAGTGCCTGTACAAGGTGAAAAGTTCCATGACCGGGAGATTATTAAGTAGCAGATATGAAGACAGTCATCATGTTGCAGCTGCTAGATCTACCTACTCGAGGACGTCAAGCTTTAAGTTTCAAGTCAACAGAGGCATACTGAAGATCTGTGGCAAGGGTCAACTGATTTGGGTGTCACCTCAAGGCAGAGAAGGTCAAATCCACCACCAATTCCAGCTCATGGAACTGATGCCCTCAAAACTCAAATGATACAACCCTCGCATGCCACGGGATGCAGAAACTTGTGATCGTTACCGCCATTCAAGTAACAGAAGTCCGTCCTTGCAGAATTCATAAATGCCTTCCCAAAGGGAAGCACGTTATCACAGCACCAGTGACCCGAGTTCGAATCTGGCGCAGTCGGTAAGGAGCTTGTGCGTTCTCCCTATGCCTGAGTTTCCTACAGGCGCTCTGATTTCCTCCCACACTGGGGTCGTAGGTTAATTGGGGTATTGGGTGGCATGGGGCGAATGGAGATTAATGAGTGGGTAGCACCGATCTGTGTTTTAGTGTGTGCAATGATTTCCATTTGCTTTCAGTATTTGGAATGTAGTTCTCTTATTGGTCGGGCTCCACAGGTTCAGTCCTGTACGTCTAAATTTAAATGTAAAATTTGCTCTCTCAGAATATGTGGAAAAATTAATTTATGTTTATTTTCAGCTCCCATTTCTTGATGCATGTGCAGATGATGCGGCTTCGTGTTACTGAAAATAGCAATACAGACCGATTCCAGGAATGCATCCCCCGTACTCCCCAATATTGCGGTTGGGGGGGGTCCAGTCATCTCCCTCCATGCAACAACAGCTCCAGTCTTGCAGTTCTGTATCAGTCACTCAGAGACATGCCTCCATCTCAATATTCGCTTCTTTTCAATTTCCAATCACATAATTTACCATTTGCTTCATAATAAAGGACAAATAATTCTGACTCCCAGAAGCTTTAAGCAGTTATATCGCTTTAATCTATCAGCATTAAATGACTAACTCCCACCCCCAAGGTTTAGTGAACTATTTTCCAAGTCCAATGTGATCTGGAAATACATTGTGCATTTAATTAATCTCCTGAAATCCCCTGAGATTATCCACTGGTATGGCAGCCAGCATTATACTTGCTGTTCCAAATTTCTGACACTGGCCCACAAAATCAGAAAATATATTATTCTGGAATATTAGCCTTGGCCATTTGGAACTATTTCATTATTAAACCACTGGTTTCCCAGAGTGTAACATAACTCATTACTTTCCAAAAACGTGTTAGAGTCAAACAATCTGGAAACAGTACCTGAGAACCACCCTGTCCACCATCCCATCCGCATCAATCCTACACTAGTTCTAGTTCTCCTCTTGCAGCACTGATCCACCAATCTTACTTCATTCACCCTTTCCTGTCCACATCCACAATGAGGCAATTAAAAGTGGCCGCTTCACCTCCCGACCAGCGTGTCTTTGGCACAAGGGAAGAAAGAGGAGCACCCAGAGGAAACACAGGGGAACTGGCAAACTCCACAAAAAACAGCACTGGAGGTCAGGATAACACTATTGCTGTGCCACCATATCACCTTACTATGCACAGAAATTATGACCTGAACCTTGGGCACTTTTGATCCACTTCATGGATTTGAAAAACAAGAGTCCAAGCAACATCATGAATTACTAGTCCCCCACATCTCCACAGAAAAGGAACAGTTTGTAAGTAGTGGAAAATGCCAAGACGCACACTTAAGGACAGCGTGCAACTTATATTCTCTTTAGTCAATGCAAAATCTCATGTTCCTCTTTCTTGCCATGAAACTCGCTCTCAAATTCAAACCCACACTTTTCATGGACACCAATAGCTCAAGGTGAGCATGCGAAGCCGTTCAGGCCCAGGGCGTTTTTCGCCCCATCTCTCACAATTAATGGTTGTCAGCAACATCCAGAGTCTCGAGAACCAACTTAAAAATCTTCATGATGTTGAACTCACTCTCAAGTTGATAGCAGCTCTTGGTTCATGTATATTGTCATATTCGCCAATCGCAGGAAATAGGAGAGGTTTCCAACCCTGTGTCAATATTACCAATCACCAGTGGCTCCTAAAGTAGTTCATAGATAACACACCACCACCTGTGAATTGAGAAAGCGTCTACATACAGAGCGCTTCTCAGTTAAGAAAGGTCCTAAGGAGGTCACAACTTAGGAAGTAGATTAAAGTATCAAATTTCTCAGCCTTTCTCGCCGAAAGCATAAAGACATTCCTTAAAATAGCTTCCCCCTACAAAATGTCCTATCGCCACCCCTCCCTCATCAGTATTATCAGACTGCTTTTTCTTCTATTTCATAGATGAGAACTTTACATTGTAGGCGGAGGCCATTTGGTCCATCATACCGCATGCTGGATCTCTGAACAAGTCCTGATCCACTTGCCTTAAAGTGTATCAATTTGGCCTCCATCAAATGATAACATCTTCTGACAATTTAAGTACAATTCTCTCAATTATTTAAAAATTAAGCTATTAGTAGGCAATCTTCTCCCCTCCTCCCCTCCAATTATACTTCATCAAGAACTTCCTAATTCTGAGCAATTTTTAAGCAGATTGGTCTTTATTCCACAGGAAGAACTTTAGCTTGTCTGACTGTTGTTTTCTGTAAACTGTCTGTGATTCAAGGCACTGAATCAAGAGGTTGCCTGACGCCTGTTACCATTTAAGGATATTTTACATGGCAATCCTGGAACGAGCCTGAACCTGTGGAGCCCGACCAATAAGAGAACTACATTCCAAATACTGAAAGCAAATGGAAATCATTGCACACACTAAAACACAGATCGGTGCTACCCACTCATTAATCTCCATTCGCTCCCTCCGGATACTCTGTTGATCCTCCTTCAGGCTCAAACAGAAATAATCTATCATCGCACCCAAATCACCCTTGATTTAAGAGAGTGTAAAGTTAACCATGACAAAAATAGTCAAAGAATGAGACCCACGATGCAAGTTCCACCTTCCATTCTGGTCCACTTGCAAGGCACTGTTTTGTAAGATACCATCACATTCCTGTTCCAAATTCTTGACCCCACCCAACATTCATTTGTTCTCCAAAAGTGCCACGTGCAAGAAGAAGAAAAAAATCAAACAAATTTGGTTTCCGTCCACTCCAAGCTCGGAATAAAAGTTAAACAAGAAAACCTGCAGATGTCGGGGTCGAGTGCAACACACAAATGTGCTAGAGAAACTCAGCAGGTCATGTGCAGCTGGGAACAGTCTGCTTACAGAAGCTCAAAAAACTGCAGATGCTAGAAAGAAAAAACTGAAGGAGCCTTCAGGACCCTTTATCAAGACCTTTTATCCAGTTGGACCAAAACCTGGGTCAGGATGAACCCTTATATGTCACAAAGCCAAGATTAATATTCTCCCTGCCAAAAAAAACAACTGAATCTTAAAAGTGGTCTCCCCCTTATCAAGGATGTGTGCTCTGTTATTAAACTGCATCCTGATTGTTTTAGAGGAAGATTTACATGCACTCAATACAGTCTCATGGTCATACTATGAATTTTATGTTCTTTCAATCAGACCTCCAGACATTTGATTGAACATAACATTAAAAAGGCTCAAACCAGCAACAAACAGAAGACACATAACGCTCAGGTTATTAACCTGCCTCAATTTCTTCTCGTAAACTCCACTCAATCTTCACCTTGTACTTCCAGCTCATCGTACGTAATTGAAAAATTACTTTGTAATTTGAATAATAACTGGACAAACATTCCAAGATCATCATCTCCGACCATCCGTCCTGGAGCCTTCATGTCAATGCAATCACGAAGATGGCCCGCCAGCGGCAATACTTTGTGAGGAGTTTGGGGAGGTTCAGTACGTCGCCGAAGATTCAGATTGACCGTGGAGAGCGTTCTGACTGGTGACATCACTGTCTGGTATGGAGGTGCCAACACTCAGGACAAGAAAAACTCCACAGGGTTGTTAACTCGGCCTGTGATGTCAAAGGCACCTGTCTTCACTCCATCGAGGACATCTACAAGAGGCGGGGTCTTAAGAAAGCAGCCTCTATCCTCATACACTCCCACCACCCAGGCCAAGCCCTCTTCACTTTGTGAAAAAGGTACAGGGGCCTGAAGACAAGCATTCAGCGGCACAGACAGCTTCTTCCCCTCTGCTATCAGATTCCTGAGTAAATAATGAACCATAGACGCTGCTTTACTTTGACTTTATCTGGCATTATTTATATTTATTTTGTAAGGTATTTTATATAAATGTTTGCACCGGGATGTTGCCGCAAAACATCAAATTTTGCGGTGTGTTCATGACAATAAATTCTAATTCTGATCACAGGTAAACCCAGTCTTAGTCACTTGTCCCTCCAACATTTGTAGTGTCCCCAATCCAAAGGGAGTAGCCTCCTGAAACTAACAGCTCAGAGAGGCCGTGGCTCAGTAAGTGCCAAGAGAGAGAGTGGTCATACCAAATGTCCCATTTTCCATGTAAGGAGAACTGGGGAGAATTTGCACAAGAACCGCTCGTCCACAGTGGCTGAACTCAAATCTGACTAGGGGGAAATGATAAGAGTGCAGATGCTGTACTCTGAAGCAAAAAGAAGACTGTTGGCAGAACTCAACAGAGAAGATGCAGGGAAGCAGAAGATGTCGTTGACCACTTTGCCTCCAGAGCTGTTGCCCGACCTGCTGAGTTCCTCTAGCAGTTTGTCCTTTAAAGCATTTGTAATAAAAATACTCCATCCTGGCATAATTTTGTCGGCAACCAAGGAAGTTTCCCCCCCCCCCCCCCCACAGTCATAGTTAATAATCTCTCCTTAATCCACATCAATAAAACAGTTCTACTGATCACCATAATATTGTTGATAGTTGGTCATTACTGCACGTAAATTGGCTGCCAGGCTTCATACTTTTCAAATAAAAAAATACTTAGTTGAAAACTGTAATTAGGGCATCAGAGGTTGTGAATTTTTTAAAATATTCAAGCATTTGTTGAATTGCAACTGAATTTTTAAAATTTTCATTGTGTGTTTTTCACCTGCACGCATTTATTTCAGCAGGCTGAGGAGGAACATGATTTCAACTCTGCCCAAGCAACAGATCAATTTTCTTCATCCTTCTCTGGAGTGCTTGATATGCAGTTATCAAAACTTCAGCAAAGCCAACGCCACACCCGTGGTAGCTAAATAAGTGATTCTGTAAAGAAAGTCTGCGACATGTACCACAACTGAAATGTGTTAACATTCAGTAATGATTTGACCGATCTGTAGCGCTGTGGTGCAGCCTGTCCCGCATCGGACTTGTCAGCCACCAACGAGCCTGCAGCAGACGTGGACATACCCCTCCTTAAATCTTCGTCCGCGAAGCCAAGCCAAAGCAAGCCACTGCTGGTCTTAATTGTATTGACTTTCACATCCCACATCTTCTTCTTCTTTGGCTTGGCTTCGCGGACGAAGATTTATGGAGGGGGTAAATGTCCACGTCAGCTGCAGGCTCGTTGGTGGCTGACAAGTCCGATGCGGGACAGGCAGACGCGGTTGCAGGGGAAAATTGGTGGGTTGGGGTTGGGTGTTGGGTTTTTCCTCCTTTGCCTTTTGTCAGTGAGGTGGGCTCTGATGCCCGACTGATCTTTTAGCTTTGGCCAACTTTTCGTACTATGCATCTTTTGGAATGTGGAAATTTTTATTAAATAATTTTAAAAGTTTAATAAATTAAATATTTACTTTAAATCCACAGCAAAACCGCTGGTATCCAGCACCTATGGGGATTAGCAGATGCCAGACAAGTGAATTTTCCAATTGCTTGAGATGGCGAACTAACGGTGACGGATGCCCATTTTCAGCTTCCCTGATTTTTTTAACCTTATTTCTGCAATTTTTTTTGCCAGTTGCAAGAGGCTGCCAGTTACTTGAATTCCAGATAACATAGGTTTCGTGTAAATATTTAAAAGGAGAATCTTCTTTGTTTGATTAACGCTGGAATTCTTGTTTCTGAGAGGATGATTGTGTTGGAAAAGTTCCCCTTCCACAAAGTGCTAAAAAATTTCCTTCCACAAAATGCCAAAAATATGAGTACACATTAAAGGATCCCCACCGCACCCCATAGATCAGGCACTGCAAGTGCCTTCAATAAATCAAAAGCCCCAAGAAACCTCATGCATATTTTTCCTTACCATCTTCTGTTTCCTGCCAGACAATTCCTTCAAGATTGACACTCGTCCCTGGCTCACAAGGTCCTAAGCACTCAGGCTCAGTCGCAAGTCCAATATCGCAGGTATTGACTGCAATGGAGCGTGTCCGGACCATGATCTGCTCCACGGGAGATGCTACACCACTGCCGATGGGAGGCAGGAGGTGAAGGGGTGGAGGGGCTGGGGTGGAGGCAGGGGAGTCCATCTGTAGAGAGAAGGAAATTAAAGTCGTATTACATACAGGGAATAAAAAAAATTAAACTTTCAATTCCATTCTGTTTGGAATCTTAAATTACAAGGCTTCACCAGCTGCAAATAAGTTTCCTTCAAGTTCAAGCTTATTGTTACATATGCCAATATAAAGTTTATTTTGAGAGCAGTCCAACTGGACATCTCATACATAGTACAAGCAAGACATTGAACTAAATTGCAGAGTTACAGAGAAAGATCAGTTGGTACAGAGCAGAGGCAACACTTTTACTACTGAAGGGTTCATTCAGAAACTGTCCTTGAATTCGATAATGTGTGACCTTACACATGCTAATCTCCTTCCCGACTTGAGGAGCATGAAGAGAGTGCAGCTGGGGAAGGAGGTGTTTTTCATTATGTTGACAACATATGAAAACCACAAGGAATATACAAGGCCATGGAAGGTGTCGATGGAGTGGGGTATGCGCGTGGAAGGTGTCGATGGAGTGGGGTATGCGCGTGGAAGGTGTCGTTGGAGTGGGGTATGCGCGTGGAAGGTGTCGATGGAGTGGGGTATGCGCGTGGAAGGTGTCGATGGAGTGGGGTATGCGCGTGGAAGGTGTCGATGGAGTGGGGTATGCGCGTGGAAGGTGTCGTTGGAGTGGGGTATGCGCGTGGAAGGTGTCGATGGAGTGGGGTATGCGCGTGGAAGGTGTCGATGGAGTGGGGTATGCGCGTGGAAGGTGTCGATGGAGTGGGGTATGCGCGTGGAAGGTGTCGATGGAGTGGGGTATGCGCGTGGAAGGTGTCGATGGAGTGGGGTATGCGCGTGGAAGGTGTCGATGGAGTGGGGTATGCGCGTGGAAGGTGTCGATGGAGTGGGGTATGCGCGTGGAAGGTGTCGATGGAGTGGGGTATGCGTGATGAACTGAGCTGCATTCACAGCCATTTGCAATTTCTTGCATTCTTGGGCAAAGCGGTTTCTGTACCACACCTGACTTTCAATCATCTTCAACCCAACTCTGTTGATTATTAACACTTCTGCCAAGATGGGACACCGTAGGTACTCTGTGGTTAGTAAGCGATTACTTAAGGTGGATAGAAATAGGTTGCCAACCACTGGTCTAAGCCAAGGATAATTCCTTTTATTCACACAACTTGTGTCATTTATGAAGATAATAGAAACTGCAGAAGCCGGACTTTTGAACAAACAAAGAAAATCTGGAGAGTTTTGGTGGGTCAGGCAGCCTCCACAGAGAGAAATGAATAGTCTACTTTTCAGGCCAAGTCTCAATTTGAAACACGGACTGACCATTTTTTCTCCATGCAGGCTGCCTGACTTGCTAATTCCCTCCAGCTCTAAGTTCCTTGGAGTTCACTTAACTATTGACCTATCGTGGACACTCAACTTCCCACTTGTCAGGAAGACGCAACAATGACTAAACTCTGTGAAGAGGCTACCGAGTATCATTACGTCGACCTTCCATGGGAGCTCTATCGAGAGCATCCTGGCCGGCTGCCTCACAGTGTGGTATGGTGGCTGCAGAGAAATGGATCAGAGGTCAATCCCCAGATCCACATGAGGGGCAGAGAGGATCAATGAAGTCTTCCCCCCCCCCCACCCCCATCAAAGTGATCTACTGGGATCGTTGTCTGAAGAGGCGCACAAAATCATCCACCCCGCACACAGCATCTTTCGGCTGCTGTGATCTACTGGGATCGTTGTCTGAAGAGGCGCACAAAATCATCCACCCCGCACACAGCATCTTTCGGCTGCTCCCATCAGGAGGATCAGAGCCGGCATCACCAGGCTGAGGAACAGCTTCTTCCACAGACAGTGAGAATGCTGAACGACCAAAGGAACTGCTCACACTGACCATCTGACACGCTCATATTCACGAAACAATATTTATTTTGTATAGATTAAATACTTGTCCTGCATATGTATTGTTTGTCTGTATGTATGTGTGTTATGTCTGGTTGTGTGTCTGCACCGAGGACCGGATGTACTTGCACAATCAGATGACAGTAAGCTTGATTTGTTTTTGTTCCATCATTCATAGCTGGCTGCCATCATGGACCAACCCATGTTATGGCTGTTTGAGGCACATAAACTCATCCTTAGAGAACTCACAAATCACTAGCCAAAATTTTGAGAAACAGAATAAATTTAGCTCTTCCAGAAATCAAGTAAAAAAAAAGCAAATAAACAAACAATTTTTTAAAACTCTCTCCAGAGACCATAATTGTCCATTGGCATTGATTTAAAGAAAGATTTACCTCCAATTTCCCAACCGTCAATCAATCAATAACACTAAAACATGTTATATTATTATTTTGGTCTCCATGGAAGCTTGCTCTCCACATTCCAGCTACATACAACATTCCTGACCACAGCTGTCACACTTTAAAAGGATTTAATTGACTTAAAAAGTACCTTGGAACATTTTCAAGAAGAAAATGAAGGGCAATATATTCACACATCTCTCGATATTTTGCCTGTACTTCAAGCCATCACTGGGTGCCAGAAGCAGGAAAATTTAATCCAATTCCATTGACATGCATCACCTTTGATGGACTTAGATTTGATGAAGTACAATTAATAGATACTCAACTTCCAAAAGTGTGCAAAGCTTCACATCTCGAAGGAGAAACAACCGTTGACCATTATTCATTCCCTTTCCATCATCACCTCACTGGGTTTGGTCTAAAAGAGCAATGTTAATCACTCGCTTATCTGGCTTTGTGTTAAAGGAAGTAGATTTTGATCAGCGACTTCTTTGCAAAACGTCACAATAAAAATGGACTGTTTTCACTGGTTAGCAATTAGGTTGAGTTCAGCTGATTAAAACTCCAGTATCAACTTGATCATACCCTCTTAACCAGTTGAAGCACTTCTAGTGTTCAAGAAATGCTGAATTAATTTGTACATTCAACTAAATTCACTGTGACAGAACAGGTGTATTCAATGGAACACTGTCAAAATATGTTATCTCAGAGTCACCTGAATAGCGTTCAGGACTGGTGCAGTCTGATAGTGCTCTCGTCCTCCATGTGTTTTATATATATTGTACATTTACAATAAATAAGTCAATTGCCCATATTACACATGATCTGGAATTGCTTCCTTTTCGACTATCCTTGGGAGTTGCTGGGTTGAAAGTTCACGTCTTCTTCCGAGAAATTCCTTGGAAAAATGTGTCCCATGGTAACTGGGTTATGAATGCTACTGCAAAACTGAGTCAGCTATCAGGACTGTTTTTCTAAAAAAAAATTGAAAAACAATTTGATGTTGTGCAAAGTTTACAGATCTGAACTGCGATTAATCCAAGTGGCTTTTTTCCAGGAAAAGTTTCCATTCCTGACTGCAATCCAAGGAAAACTCAGATACAACGCTGACACACAACTGCCCTGTCCTTCCAACGTTCACCATCTGGAGTAAACCATGAATTTGGATGAGATGCTTGAGGGTAGTAATAAAGGCCAGTGAGGTTAGAGTCGGTAATAGATTTTGAAAAGGCAGTTAAGAAGCCAGTCTTTAGAACGCCACTGATAAAGCAGTAGGAGATACAGGACACAAAAGAAGGAAAAATATTCTGTTTGCTCCCACAACATGTTAAAATAGACTCACCCTGACAGTGGCATATCTTTCAGGTATATCATGAGTTGTTTTATATATACTTTTTAACCACGCTACAGAACAGCTCATCTATCGAGAACTCCCTTTGAAGGGAATGAGGCGAACAACCAATCACCAACTACGTTGGATTCAAAGGAAAATTCCAAAATGCATGGAAATCGTAACAGAAAATGTTGAAAGTATTCAGGTCAGGCAGCATGTGAAGTAAAAAAAAATTCAATTTGTGTCACCGCCCAGAAGTCAGTGCTTGCATCTCGTGGATAACAACAGGACCACAAATGTATCCATGGTACTGAATTTGTTTTTTTTAGTTGGGATTATTTTCATGTGTACTGAAATATGATGAAAAGCTCTGCTTTGAGTGTTATCCAGACAAGTTAGCATATTTAGATACACAGTTGGTACTCTAATAAAGCAAAAGTACAGGGTGCAGTGTTAGTGTGTCAAGAGGTGCAGGGTACAGTGTTACAGTAGGCCTTTTCATAGTTGGCCTCCGCATGGAGGCCGGCTTTTAAGCCAAATGCAAAAGGTATTTCTTACTTTTTCATGCAGGCCCAGAAAAGCCTGCTCTGATGACCCCTTTCAGCCTGGAGGCGGCTGGGGCATTGAGGCGGCTTTCAGGAGCTGTGGCTACTGGTGCCTTGACGCCATACAAAGGCAGACTTCATTACCCGTAATCCCCCAGGCAGCTGGAACTGCTCTGCGTTTTCCAGAACGGTTCCAGGTGCGTTGGGGGGATTATGGGTAGGGTAGATGGCCATTGCTCTGCCATATATTGGGCCGCTGACGCCAACGAGTGGCCCCGAAGGCCAAAGCGGCCTGGAGGTACCAGAGGCCAGAGCAGCCGATGGGGCTGTCGCAGCCTGCCCCAGCTGCCTGGCCCCAGCTGCCCTGACAGCCCCCCGCCGGCCGCCCCTGCCCTGAGGGGGTCATGGAGGGAGAGGGCTGAGTGAGATGGGTTGTGGGCTGTCGATGACACCGCGATGGCATCAAACAGCCCTAACCAGCCACTTGCAGCGGGATTACATTCATGCTAAGCGGCAGAGCTCAGCCCTCCACCGCTAACCTTCCTCTGTGAGGGATTGCAGTCTGCGCCTTGAAGCTGGCCAGGCTGCATTCATGAAGGTAGTCTCCTGACATAAGGGCAAAGAACCTCCACCTTTACACTTGGGGTTTTTGGCTGTATGAAAGGGCCTAGTGTCACAAAGGCTAGTGTTGAAGCATATCAGTTCCTGTCTTAGCGATACATCATGGATACATTCCAATTCGCCGATCAGAGAAAAGGTCGATGGTGGATGCCATTTCATTGACTCTACACATAGCCCTGGAACACCTTGACAGTAAAGATTCATTCATCAGGATGCTCTTTATCGATTGCAGTTTGGCATTTTAACACCATCATCCCCTCAAAGCTGATCAGCAACTCCAAGTCCTGGGACTTAACACCCCACTGTGTAACTGGATCATGGACGCCCTCACCTCCAGACCACAATCAGTGAGGATTGGTAAGAACTTCTCCTCCACAATCTCCATCAGTACTGGAGCACCACAGGGCTGTGTTCTTACCCCCCTGCTCTACTCACGATACATCACCTTCAACAGTGTGGCTCGGTACGACAATAACACTATCTACAAATTTGCCAACAGTACCACAGTAGTGGGTTATATTAAAAAAGGGAATGTCAGCCTACAGGAGGGAGATTGGATGCTTGGCTGAATGATGCCACAACAACAACGTTGCACTCAATGCCACCAAAACTAAAAAGCTGATCGTTCTCTTTAAGAAGGGAAAGCCAGAGGTATATAATCCAGTGATCATTGGGAGATCAGAGGTGGAGAGTGTGAGCAAATTTAACTTCTTGGGAGTCACTATATCAGAGGATCTTTTCTGGACCCAACAGACCAATGGCATCGTGAAGAAAGTACGTCAGAGCCTTTATTTCCTCAAGAGTTTGTGGAGGTTTGGTGTGACAACAGAAATCCTGGCAAATTTCTACAGAGGTGTGGTGGAAAGTGTGCTGACCGGCTGCATCGCAGTCTGGTATGGGGATACCAATATCCCTGAGCCCAGGACATCACAGGCAAAACCCTCCCCACTATTGAGTACATCTACAAGGAATGCTGCCGTCGGAGCATCAAAGACCCACACCACCCAGTACACGCTCTGTTTTCGCTGCTGCCATCAAGAAAGAGGTTTAGGTGCCATCAGACTCGCCCCACCAGGTTCAGGAAGAGCCTCTACCCTCCACCATCGGACTCCTCAGTGACAAACTCATCAGGGACTCATTTAAGGACTTTGTGCACATCATTGATTTTTTTTAATCCTCTCTGTATTGCAGAGTTTGTAATTCTGCCTTGCCTGCAGAAAAAAAGATTCTCAGTGTTGTATGTGACGTCATGTATGTACTCTGACAATAAATCTGAAATCTAACACTGCCAGGAGCAGGGAAAAGAGAAAAGTACAAGTATCGCAGTTCCAGGCCATCATTTTTCATTATGAGAGGTCCATCACGGTAGGAAAGAAACTATCACTGAATCTGGTTCGTGTTTTGAGGCTCATCTCTCTTCTGGAATCAGGAAATGTTCAAAGTCTATTTATTGCAGAATAGTGTATTACACATCATGACACAAAAAGAAACATGCTATTTCAGAATTTAGTAAGGAAATCCGATCGTTTAAAAGACACAGAAACACAATGTAACTGATTTTTTTTTTTAATTATGCATCTTTTATATTTATTATCTCTCTCTGTACTGGAATTTAATATATACTACTGGAGTGGTGTTTTTTTAAAAAACACATAGTACCTATGTGGGTGCAGCAAGAATTTTGGCGCACATGTACAGTGTGGATGCCATTTCCCCATCTTCACATTAGGCAATATAGGTCTCCATGAAGCTCATCATCGGTCTTGCCTCTGCAGGTGACCTCCTACCCCCTCATCGGCCACAAGAGAACCATGCAGTTTATACATTTGGGATACTGAAATGCAGGGAATTCATTCTGGCCACCAGACCAGGACTAGCACTGTGTTGGTCCTGAGTGGCCTGGGCACCTGGATTATTTGTGCAGGACTAAGCACCTGGATTATTTATGCAGGTGTTACATTGTTCTTGGCAAGGCCAACTTTATCTATCTGAAATTCTCATTGAGAACAAGATGGTGTACCACCTTCTTGAACCAGCTGCAGGCCTTCTGGTGAAATATCTACTGAGGATCAAATTCCAGGAATTTTATCAATGTAACTTGAGCAATGTACTTCCATGCCTGATGGTACGTACACACACTGAAGGGGAAATTGGCAAGTAGCGGTCTTATCTGGTTTTAAACAGGAAAGTCTGCAGATTCTGTGATTATAATACAAAACACAAAAGGGCTAGAGAAACTTAGCAGGTCCCGCAGCATCTGTCCTGAGCCCTTCAGCGAAGTGTGAACAAAAAGCAGGCAGGTGCCTGAATATAAAAGGTGGGGAAAAGGGAGGAGGTAGGGTAAGGAGCAAGATCTTGAATACAAGGTTTTAAAATACCCTTGCTCCTGTTGACAGAGGTCCGTTTTGGAAGGAGAAGTAACTGAACTGAAATTTGTAGGTGAAGCACATAGCAACCACAGAGGAAGAGGGAATGCATGCTTCTGGCGGTGTGTGAACTGAGTGCCAGTTAAGGTGTCGTGGTCTGCGGTGGGCTGCACACACACACACACAGTTTAGTGGAGAGTCATCCTCCATCCTCTTTCCTTGTGTGGCTGGATATCCAAGGCAGATACATTGACAAGAGGGATGTTTGGGGTGCCGTCAAGTCTTTTCACAAATGCTACATCTTGCCACTTTCCCAGCATTTTAATACTAATTCATTATGTTGCAAGGGAGAAAGTTCCCAAGTGGCTGATTTCCATCTTAATTGCCAGCTGAGTCTTGGATTTTGTTACTTCCAGCTTAATTGCTTGATTCAGTTAAACCTTCATGGTATATACCAAATGTTAAATGATTAAAACAGTTAATAATAAAATGAGCATTTTCTTGTTTTAGACTAATTTTTTCAACTTTCATTTTGACTGGAAATATTAGTTATGGGAGAAAGCTATAGGCAGGGGGGGCTGAGAAGGTAAATGGATCAGCTCATGGGCTGAATAGCCTAGATCTGTTCATATGCCTTATGGACAATGAGATGCATTCCATAGAACTATTCACCTCTGAGCTGATGTGGGAGCTTCTTTATCATGTTAACAAAGATGACTGAAATTCACAGGAAGCTTTCATCTGCAATATATATAAAAATCAGACTCCAACCCCTGCCACATATTTGATTCAAATTTAGGAGTAAAGGGACAGCAATGGATTGAAGACGACATGTTTTGGCCACCCACTGCCTCCTCCTGAGAAATAACCTCTCCACACGCGATGAGCCAAACATGCTACCTTACTTTGTCTTTTCTTCACCTATTTTTGTTTATTTTGCAATGTGAATTATGTAAGTGTTTGCACAGTGACGCTGCCACAAAACATCAAATTTCGTGACATGTTCACGACAATCGATTCTGATCCTCAAATAAGCTTCCTATTCTCTTGAATTTGCTGTCACATTCATTTAGTGGGGTTGTGCATCCACCGACCTTCGCACCCAGCCAGTAAATCCCACCCGCCTTTTCTTTTACTGACATGTACTTAAGGTTGATGGCTGGCTACAACTTACTTTTAAGTGAGAACATCAAAAACATTGCGACTTTCCAGAATAGAGCGCTTCCTACCTGCACAACGCATGGGTGGCCGAATGGATTCTTCACCCTGTGGTTGTGTGGTGGACCAAGATGGCTCCCTTCTGATCTGGAGGTCCCTTGGCGACGTTGTAGGTGAGCCTTGCAGCGCACTTAGCACAAAGCTGCTACAGCGCCAGAGGTCAGGAACAGGGTTGGAATCCTGTGCTATCTATAAGGAGACTATCCAAAACATACTGGGGTCTGGAGGGTAAATGGGTGCAATTGGGAAGCATGGGCTGAAATGGCCTGTTACCGTGCTGTACGACTAAATTTAAATTTCCCACCCTAGAACTAAATTCAGATACTCAGTCCTTCGGTTATGGGTTCCAGGAGCCAATAAGGCCATATATGAGCTATACTTTTTTTTAAATGCTGCAAATTACAATAATGATAACCTCAAGCATCAATCACAGAGATGTCTTCTTCATAGTAAATGACTGAATTGGTTTTTAAGCACAAAATTTTGTTTGTGGCCACCTTCAACTCAAAGTACTTTCTGCCGAGATTTCCCTGCTTTTATTTGGGGAAAACAACTGCTGTCACTTCATTCATTAATTGTCTTCTCTGCCTCTCAGGCATTATTTTCTATATACTGATCTTGTTAAAAAGCAATTACCCCTTGCCCCCCCCCTCCCACCCCTCAAAAACCAATTCATTGGAAAATGCTACCATACCAACTTGATACAATCTAGAACCAAGATGGAAGGTGTACAACCCCAGAAATGTGAGGCTTTGTAATAAATTAAGGTTTTTAATTTGTCCTTGTGGGACCTGATCAATATTGTGCAGAGAGGCTTGTTTACTCGGTTCAATCCAAGTCGGTAGGCTTCAGCGATGATGAAGGGTTAAAGCTTCCTTTTGACACTGTTTGACCTGCCGAGTTTCTCCAGTACTTTTGTGTTTTGCACTTAAAACGTAGTGCGTGGACTGATGAACTGTCAATAAAGACATAGGTTTTGTAAGTGAGAACAGTCCCTCTTTTGAGCCCTTATGCAACTTTTCAATAATTACCTCAGAGAAACAGCAACAGACAAATATCTCAATATTTTAGTTTTAAATGGCTTAACTATATTTCACAAAACCACTCAAACCACATGGCTGCAGGAACTATAATTTTAAACATTAAGGTTACTTCACCAAATCACAGTACATATAGACCCTGACTTACGATGTTCTGACTTACGATATTTCAGAATCCATTATGAATAAAATTAAGTCGGGTTCGACCTGTATCCACGTGGTTGCTTTTCCTTCTCTGAAGGAAACGTTTCCGCCCAATCAGTACATACAGTTTGCTTCACGCTACCCTCCTAAGTGTCATAATTTTGGTGCCTCTCTTGTAGTGACGTCAAGGAAATGTGCTTTTTTAAAAAGATGATTTGGAACGTATGCGTAGAATGCCATCGGTGGGCAGGGAGAGCGACGGTAGCCTGTGCATCGTTCAGTATCACAATGTGGGATGCAAGGTGATGCCCCTAGTTACCAGGCACCGTGTGGAGAAGATGGTGAGTGAGGGAGAGAGGGTGCTGCGAGCAGGGTCATCTTGCTCGCCTCCCAGCCAAAAAACTGGGATTATATGGGCGTTGGGAGAGGAAAGTTGAGCAAATCTCCCACCAGTGAGTCACCCGCAGCCTTCTAGGTACTGTGGAGTTCTCGGTTGCCGTTGACGCCTTGGCCATGGAGATCAAACTGCAAAGCGTGAGTAAAGGTTTTCAGCGTCCTCTCCCCAGCCACACATGCATCTGAGCTCCTAACCCCCTGGCCCACCTGTGTCCTAACTCTTGTTTTCAATGGTTTTTTTTGTAGCTTATTTCATGCAAGTCCTGGAACTGAACCCCATTGTGGGTCGGGGTATACCTGTACAGAACTGGACACACATGCACATGAAGTATAATGCTGCAGCTACAAGCAGGCTAGTGCCTTTTGTACTGGTGACACAAACAGGTGAAACCCAATGACATAGCCCATGGGAGGTGACAAGGACAGAGGCCAGGGTTTCCCCACCAGACACAGACCATCAACATTTATATTTTTGAAAATTGTATTTAAATTTGGTGACACAGTTAACATGATGCCAATGTCTCGGGTTCAATCCCAGCACCGTCTGTAAGGAGTTTGTACTTTCTCCAAGTGATCTGCGTGAGTTTTCCCACGGATTGCAGATTAATTGGGTGCCACAGGCCTCAATGGTCAGAATCAGTTTCTACCTTGTTGTGAACAAATTTTTTTAAAAACCAAACATTTAGAAAATCATAATCCAATCCAGTTGTCACAATATTGTAATGCTACATGGAAGAGATGTGGGATTTGACAAATACACGAGTTTGGGGGATGTTAGATACATGGATAAAAGAGAGGCAACACAGCATGAAATGAGAAAGGACTTCTTTTCTCAGAGGATTGAAATCTTTGGCTGATACACTAAATAAATTGAAAATTGGAATTAGATTTTTAATATTTGAGGGAGTTGAGGGTAAAGGGAACAAGCAGAAAAGTGGAACTAAGGCCCAGTTCTTATGGTCTAACAGCTTCTAACAATAAAGTGCTTTTCTCACAATAAAATACATGAAGAAAATTGGATGCAGAAAGTTAACAAGCTGATAATGCATTCAGAGTTTCACCACGATATAAATGTGGAATAGCCAAGCCTTATCTAACCATAATTTACCACTAAATAGAACTTTTAACCACAGAACATTAAGCAAAGAATCAGACTCTTTGGCCCTTCTAGTCTGTGCTGAATTATTTTTCTGCCTGCACCCATTCCATAGCCTTCATACCCTTCCTATCCATGCACCTGTCCAAATTCTTCTTAAATATTAAAACTGAGCCCACATTTACCACTTCAGCTGGCAACTCATTCCACACTCCCACCATTTGCTGTGTGAAGAAGATCCCCTGAATGTTTCCCTGAAGCATTTCCCCTTTCACTCTTAACCCATATCCTTTGGTTTGTATCTCGCCTTCCCTCAGTGGAAAAAACCTACCTACCTTTACTCTGTCTATGCCCCTCATCAATTTAAATACCTTTATCAAATCTCCCCTCATTCTTCTATGCTCCAGGGAATAAAGTCCTAACCTGTTCAACCTTTCCCTGTAACTCAGTTCTTGAAGTACAGGAACATTCCCAATCTTACTGATATCGTTCCTGTAGTTAGGTGACCAAAACTCCAAATTTAGCCTCAACAAACATCTTATACAACTTTAACATCACCTTCCAATTCCTATACTTAGTACTGCACTTTGATTTATGGAGGCCAATATGCCAAAAGCTCTCTTTACGACTCTATCTACCTGCGACGCAACTTTCAGGGAATTATGTATCTGTATCCCCAGATTACCACAATTCTCAGTGCCCTCCCATTTAAGATGTATGTCCTTACTTGGTTTGTCCTTCCAGAATGCAACACCTCTCATTTATCTGCATTAAATTCCATTTTTCCAGCTGATCCAGCTTTGAAAACCTTCGTCGCTGTCCGCAACGCCTCCAATCTACAAACTTGCGGATCCAATTTAGCACTTTCTTATCCGGTTCACTGATATAAATGACAAACAAGAATGGTCCCAGCACAACATTAGACACTGGCCTCCAGTCTGAGAAGCAATCATCCTTTACCAATCTCCGGCTTCTCCCATACAGCCAACATCGAATCCAGTTCACTACCTCAGCATGAATAGTGAGCATTTGAACCTTCCTGACTATTCCGTGAAGACAACATCCACATCCTTTCCTTCAACAATTTTCCTGGTAACCTCATCAAAAGATTGGTTAAACATGACCTATCTCATAAAAATCCATGTTGACAGTCTCTGCTCTATCCAAATACTTGTATATCCAATCTCTTAGAACACCTTCCAATAATTTGCCTACTACTGATGTCACGCTCACCCGCCAAAAATTTCCAGGGTTACTTTTGGAGCCTTTTTTAACAATGGAATATGGTAAAATGTGCTAAAGCACAACGAATAATGTTCTAAAAATTCAACACAAAGATAGAAGAGCAAAAACCCGTTGAAAGAGACGACCTTTTTAAGGTGGCGGTTGGGGTGTAGTGGAGGAAGGCACTCTCACAGCACGAGTATCTATAAAGCGCCTGCCATCCACTCATGATTGTCTATTAATGAAATGAATTGTAGTTGTGACCTTTTAAAAGGAGCAACATGCTATTATCTACAATTCAACAAAATCATTTTCAACTGAAGAAACACTCGGATGAGGCCCATAGCAATTTACAGCAATATAAAAGAAAAAAGAAAGAAGAGAAAAAATTAATCACCCTTATATGCCATGTCAGAACCAAAATCAAAGGCGTCTTAACTGCACAATGAGCTTCCATGAGCAGTTTACGGAAGGCTCTTCAATTATAAAGTTTAACAAAAATACCTCACCAGATTGCTGCCCTACATAGATAAATAACTAAAACTTTAGTCATGTTAATTATTCAATAAACCCCTTTTAGCCTTTGGCACTGGCCCCAGCTCAGCCAGACAGAAACTCAATGTTTTCCAAATAAACTGCCACATACATATGTGGAATGAAGGCAGATCTCATTATATTCCAGCCACACAGCTCTTCAATGCCCTGCTGTGAAGCAGAGCCCATCAAAGGTTCCTGGCATTCGCCCAATTTATTCATAATCGATAGACAACAGTTACTGCAAAGGGTAGACGATTCTGTGACTTGCGATCAATTAAATCCCATAGTCAATGTCGCAGCTCGTCGCTAAACGTCATTATTGTCTCTTCTATGCTGGACCTTGGCCGTGACCAGCTTAGTCGATCAAATTCAAAGCAGCACTCATATTCTGCGCATTCACTGGGAGCAG
Source organism: Narcine bancroftii (assembly GCF_036971445.1). Taxonomy (NCBI): domain Eukaryota; kingdom Metazoa; phylum Chordata; class Chondrichthyes; order Torpediniformes; family Narcinidae; genus Narcine; species Narcine bancroftii. The sequence continues at coordinate 19,682,899 of NC_091479.1, read as the reverse complement.
GTGCATCGTTCTAAGTCTCTCCAATACGGTGTTGACTACAAGTTTCAACACAAGCTGCCAGTCTGCTGTAACATAACAAAATACAGTGAAATAAAACCCAGCATCTGAATGCAAAGTCCACTGATGTTAGGGTTGCAGATATTGGAGGAACTCTGAAGCATGTCAGGCCTGAATCCTTCATCAAGGTATGATCAAAAGCAGCAGGCGCTTGAAATAAAATGGTGGCAGGGTGGGAATGAGTGGAGGGCGGAAGGGGCAGTGGGGAGAAAGCACGGGCTAATGGGTAAAGGGTCAGAGGTGGATGTGAGTAGGAGGGTGGAGAAGAAAAAAAGCTGAGAAGCGATGGGGAAAGGGTAGCTCTGAATGGAGAGGAAAGGAAAGTGGGCAGGGAGATGGAGGAAAAGAAAGAGAGGGATAGGGAAGGAGAGAGACTCAGTGAAGGGGTTTAACAGAAACTGGAGAAGTCTACGCTAATACCATCGAAGTAACGATTCAATCAGAGGACGATGTTTATCAAAATCCAAGATGAGATTTGCAATGTTTCTCTTGGAGGCATATCATTCAATCTCATTCCGAATAATGTCAACTAACAACTCGGATTCTGAGATCTTAACATCTTTCAATAGATCGGATGCAACCAGTTTGAAATTACCAACCCCATGGAGGAAAGGGCAGCTGCAATTCAGACCCAGTATCAATCTGATATCCGCAAAAGGTGCCCTCTTTAGTGGGACTCACATCAATTTTAAATTGTCAATTGGTGAGGAAACCAATCATGAGATAAAGGTTGATACTGGAGAGGGAATCCTGTGCTACAAGAAATCGTCCAGGGAGAGGAGAAATAAAGAGAGCAAGAGGGGGTGATAAATTGACAGTGACAAGCAGATAAAGGGCAATGACAATTAGCAACGACAATGGTCCCAATAAAGGGCAGGACCACATAAGCGGCTTTGGACTGATGCAACAGAAATACCACAGAACCAGCAGACCAAATTGGTGTTGCGAGCTTCAATGCCTTTAATCCAGGGGATTTCATCCTTTTTCTTTCCGCTCACATACCACCTTAAGCAATCCCTTTGCCATAGGTGCTCTGGGATTAGTAAGGGATTGCTTAGGGTGGTATCTGAGTGGAAAGAAAAAGGTTGAAATCCACTGTTTTAATCGTACCTCATGGACTTGTTATGTGCACAGTTTCATAATTCCAAAGGAAATGGGCCAATGACCATTTTTCTTGGGTCTAGAATAGTGATTCTGAACCTTCCCTTCCCACTCACATACCATCTTAAGCATAGAGATTACTGAAGGTGGTATATGAGTGGAAAGAAAAAGGTTGAGAACGACTGCTCTCATGGTAACTGTTATCGAGATGCTAGGTCATTAAGTGTGAACAGATAAATATTATTAATCCTGGGGGGGACAGTCTTCATTGATAGACCTCTTGCCGTAATTCACCCTCAAGAACGGAGTACAATGCCACCCTCCTTTAAAAGTTTTCCCCCTCAATTTAAGTCTATACCTTCTCAGTTTTGATACTCCTATTCCAGGGAAAGAAAACTATTTACTTTATCCGTGCCCCTCATGATTTTAGAATTTAGATTTTATAAGGACCCATCTCCCACCCCTCAAAATCCAAACATCTCATCCAGGCCACCAGTGCCAATAAGATTCTTGTGAAATTTTTTTTTACACCTTTTCCATCTTTCCTAACGCTGGGTGTACAATACTCCAAGTATGTTCACAAATGTAACATGACATTCCTGCTCCTGTACTCAATGCCCTGACTGATGAGGAAGGCAAGTGCCCCAAACACATTCTTCATCACCCTGTTCACGGTAAATTCCACCCACCAATCCTCAGAACACTTTTCCAGTTCATCCACATCCTGTTATAATCTCAGATAACCTTTTTACGCTGTCCAATACACCATCAATTTTGACATCATCTGCCAACTTCCTAACTATGACAAAAGGTCCTGATCTAAATCGTTAATTGACCTTCCTGACCCACTGAGTCACCCTCAAGCTTAGCACTGTACATTATCTGTCATCCAAGTCATTTATAGCAAAGACAAACAAGAGTGGACTCAGCACAGATCTCTGTGGCACAACATTGATCAGAGGCACTCCATTTAAATATCAACCCTTCGCTATCACTCTCTCTGACTCTGACCATCAAGGCTTTGTATTCAAAGATAAATCCAATCTGCTGAGGCAGCAAGTAAAAAATGATCAACATTTCAAGATAAAAACTCTTCATCAGGACTGAGGGAAGTGTACAGGAGCAGTGCAAAGATAGGGCAGAAAGGGGAGGCAGAGACTGGCCAATCAGACTGAGGTGGAACATGGCTGATAAGGCAGATGACAAAGGGAAAGAAAAATAAGTGGATCAGATTAGGAAAATCAGTAATCAGGGTGGGGTGGGTGATTAGAATACAAAGGGTACCAGTCCCAGTGCTAGAACTGATAAGATGAGAATGGTGATAATAGAGACCAATTTAAACCAAAGTCACAGTGGTGGTGTGGGTTGTGGGGGGGGGGGGGGAGAGAAGAAATAGGAGAGTGGAATCCAAGGCAGGTATGGACGTTGGGGGAAGAAAGAAAACAGGAGGGGGATGAGAATGGAGTGGGGGGGGGGGTTGTAGGTGGGTTGGGAAAGGATTAAAAAAAGTGGGAGGAGGAAGCAAAGGGGTACAACCAAAGAAAGGAGGCTCACTAAATGAAGTGAGCAAATCCCTGTAGGCAGCAAAGGTGGGATAGGAAGAGTTGTTTGTCAAGTTTGCATGGGACCTCACTCTGTGTCCAATTGGCCAGCTCAGCCCTGGATCCCATGTGATCTACCTTCCCAGGCCTTGCTAAAGTCCACATAGACGACATCTACATGCCTGCATTCATCAATCTTCTTTATCACCTCTTCAAAATACTCAAGATTCGTGAGATACGATTTGGGACGTACAAACCCATGCTGACCATCTATAATCAGTCCTTGCTTTTCCAGAATCAAACAGACACTTCTGCTCAGTTTGACTCAACTACCCTCTGTTCGCCCAAAAGAGTTCAAGTTCATTCCACCTAGTGCTGAAAAATGCAGAGCAACGACAAATAATTTACCGCTTCAGCCTTTAGCTAGCTGAATTAGTACTTACTTCACTTCCTTTGTTGCAAGTCTTTGTCCGGCCTATCTTCCACAATTTACCTCAGCACTAAGGATTTATTGCTTAGCTTATATGCTCATGTTCCTCAATAAAAGATCTCTTTAACCCTCAAGGCATCAAGAGAGTTCCACACCAGACTGCAGCTTCCCATAAACCAAAACAATTAAGGGCTGACATAGCAAGTACCATGAGGAAGTTAGCTCAAGTGCACATTTCAAAAAAATATTTTAATGCCCCATAAGGTCAATCTCCAGCATGGTTCACTGAATAATAATTAGGAAAATAGATTTTCACCTTGACCTGCTTCACATTTCTTACTTGGCATTCAACAAATTACTTTCCTGCATTTTTTTAAATTATCTCTCCCTCGTCCCAAGGATTTGAGCTCCCATCATCGAGGGATAGATCAATGATCTGAAAGAGGGCAGCATTGTTTAATGTGTTATCTTCTGCACCTTTTAAAGAAAGGAGACTTGCCTGTGTTTCCAACAATCCATTCTTCTGATGAGCCCCCACATCCAACACATTATATCCTCCATCATTTACGCCACCTACATGATCCCACCACCAGACACATCTTCCCCTCTCCACCTTCTGTCGGGACCACTCCTTCCGTGACTCCGCTTATCCCTTCCCACCAATAACACGCTTCCCCCACCCAACCCCCCACCACCACAACTACAGGAAGTGCCATATTTGCACCCACACCTTCTCCCTCACCACCATTCAGGGCTCCAAACAGTCTTTTCAAGTGAAGCAACACTTCACGTGTATCCGTGGGAGTTATCTACTTCATCTGGTGCTTCCACTGTGGCCTTCTCTACATGAGAGACTGGGCGCAGACTGGGAGATCACTTCGCTGAGCACCTTTGCTCTGTCTGCATCAGTGACAGAGATCACCAGTGGCCAATGTTACGAGCCCAGAGGAGCCCAAACCCCAGCAGCAATAGATATTCACCAAAACAAATGGTTACTTAAACAAAGGTTTCTTTTAATTATCTTTAAATATGAAAACAGAATCAGTTTAACAACTCTATTGACTTACTGAACCTAACTTCACCCCCTTCTAATTCTAAGCGCATGTGTATGTAATGTGTGTGTAAGTTCAGAAAAGTTCTTTGGTTCACAGTCCAAGTTCACTGGTTGCAGGCAATTCTTTTACTGTGCACAGAATTTAACACTTATAAAGTGCTTGAAAGGTAAATGGTTACCGCTCTGGAAGGTTCTTGTTTGCTTTCAGAGAGATATTTGTTGTTTCAGGACATCCACGACTAATGTACTTCCATCAGTCACCTCAGTGTCTTGCTGACGAAACTTGCCCCATCAGGGTTCTCCAGATGATAACTTTCTTTCAGTCCACCACAGTTTCTTTTTGTTTCTCTTATTCCAAGTGAAACATTAGACAGCCAGTCCTCTCTTCTTGCATGAACCATAAAGGCTTTGACCAGGCCGTCTTCCAAACGGGCTTGCCAGCTTGTCCTGTTCCAGTCCCAGCTACTTCTGCTGGCTGTAACACTGTGCAAGTGATCTGTGTGTGTGTGTGTGTGTGTGTGTGCGTGTGTGCGCGCGTCTCTCTCTCTCTCTCTGTGAGAAAAAACCTTTTTGACTCTCTCTGCTTGCAAAACCACATGACCCTCTTACAATAACAAGCTCTCCTCCAGACAATATGTGGCTCCAACAAGCTCTTTTAACTGTTGCCTTTTGTAAACAACAATCCATTAGTGAAGTTTCTTGAGCACTCTTCAAAGCTCTGGCAAACGGACTGAGAAGCCGATAGCTTGGACAGAGCTCCAGTATTTCAAATAAGATCTGTTTTAAAGTGTTTGTATGTAACCTACTCTAACAAACCTTTCCCAATTTATCTCCCAAAAACATATCTATATACTCTATATACTCTGTCACACCTTCCCCTTTAAAGAAATTTTAACTCGAGTTAAAATTCAGTTATAACTAAACTGTCTTAAAATTACTAAAGAATTAACAATACATAATATATAACATGTTATCGTAAAGTAACTCAACATTGAGAGTATTTCTATACATGATCAATTTTAACATCTTGACAATCTGCTATCACATTATTTGTACCTTTGATATTATTAATTTGCAAATTATATTCTTGTAATATTAAACTCCAGTTTAACAATCTTCTGTTTTTATTTTTCATTTTATTCAAAAACACCAGAGGATTGTGGTCAGTAAATATCACAATTGATTCAAGAGAGGTACCGAGATGTACCGAGAGCAAATATTATAGATAACAGTTCTTTCTCAATAGTGGAATAGTTCCTTTGATGAACATTGAATTTTTTTGATAAGTAGGCAACTGGATGGTCACTTATATTTTTTCAATAAAACTGCACCTGCTGCTCCCTCACTGGCATCCACTGCTAAAGAAAACGGTTTGTCAAAATCAGGAGATTTTAACACAGCGCAATGGCATAGCATCTCCTTTAAATTTTCCAAACCTGTCTGACAAACTTTAGTCCACACAAATTTCTCCCCTTTCTTCAAAAGGTTGGTTAAAGGAAGAGCAACCTCAGCAAAATTTCCTATAATATCCCGTCATTCCTAAAAAACCTTCTCCCTGCTTTTTTTTGCCATTCGGAATAGGAAACTCATAAATTGCATTCACCTTAGCTTGAATAGGTGCATCTTTGCCATGACCAACTACAGGACCCAAGTATGTCACAGTAGCATGTTCAAATTCATTTTTAGCTAAATTGACAGTTAAATTTGCTTTGGATAATCTTGCAAACAATTTGTCCAATTCCCTAGATGTTCTTCCCATGTGTCACTTTTTGTGACCAAGTCATCAATATAAGCATTTGTATGTGTTACCGAATTAATCAACCTTTGGATTGTTGCAGGGGCATTTTTCATGCCAAAAGTAACACATTATACTCATATAAACCAGATGGAGTATATATATGATACTCTATATACTCTGTCACACCAACCACTTTAATTCGAAGCCCCACTCCCATGCTGACATGGCCTCATGTACTGACCCACCGAGACCACCCATAAATTGGAGATGCAACACTTGATTTTCCAACTGGGCACTCTCCAACTGGATGGCATTGACATCAACTTCTCGAGTTTCTGCTCGCTTACTCTCTGTTCTCCCTTCCCTTTCTCTTTGTCTTTCCTCCAGCTCTCCACCCCCTTCCCTCTCTATCACAGAACCAACCCTCCTCCCCCTGTTTGCTGGGGTGCCCTCCCTTGCTTATCTACCTATTACTTCCTGCCTTTGGGACCATGCTCTCCTCCCCTCCCCTCCCACCATTTTGTTCGGTGCCTGCCTGCCTAGATTTTGTCATACCTTGATGAAGGGCTCAAGCCCGGAACGATGGTTATGTACCTGTATCTTTGCCCACTGACCTGCTGAGTTTCTCCAGCAGTGTGTTTTTACTTTAAGCCTTCCTTCCTGAATCTGCAACACCCGACCAGCTGATTTCCTTGTTTCGTTATTGGATCTGGTTGGCACGGCAGCAAAATAATACATCACATTTCATTTCAAAATGGTTCAGTGTGAGTTACTTTCACACAATATTTGGATGATAATACAGCTAATTACACTGCATTAATGGAAAAAGTTTACAGGTCTAATAAACATGAATTATCATACTGCAAGAATAAAAAACCACAGGAGATCATTCTACAACTGCCAACAATCAAAATAATTGGGAAAATATACAAATATCCTTTTCATCTGTGTATGGAGAGTCCTTGATCAACACACAGTCACTCAATGTCTGAGCATCTGAACCATTATTCCTCTCCAACATGATAAAAATGTAGATCGACAACTTTCTGTGGATGAATGAACAGAATTGAAATGATCTAAATGCAAGGCACTTGAACGCAAATTCAATGAAGGCTTGGGACAAGAACTTGCAGAACCTGGAGCACAAAATACATTGTTGTTAGAACTCAGCAGGTCAAACAGTAAAAAGGCAAAGGGATGGTCAATGTTTCAGGTTGGACCCTTCCATCAGGACAAAGTACAGAGGGAAGATAGCGTTTTGAGGTGAGAAAGAAGGGAGACAGCAATTAGATCCATAGCCCTTGTAGTCTCTGCCGAACTATCATCCTGCCAAGTCCCAGAACCTGCACCCAATCCAAGGCACTCCATACCCTTCCCATCCATGAACCTGTCCAAATTTTTCTTCAATGCCTGCATTCACCACTCCAGCCGGCAGCTCGTTCCACACTCCCATCATTTTCTGTGTGAAGAAGGTCCCCTTCATATTCCGTCTAAACTTTTCCTTAACCCATACCCTCTGGATACCATTTCACCTTCACTCAGCAGGGAAAAAAAGCCAAGTTGCATTTACTCTATAATTGGTAGGTGATAGATGAGAGGAAGTTATTGGAAAGGTGAACCAAGGAAGAAACCAGCCAGCTAAATAGAGATGTGAAAGAGGCCACATCGTGAGCACCAAATGCAATCTCTGCTTCACCCAGATGGGATGTTTAGCTCCCTGGATGGTGGTGAGGGAGGTGGTGAAGGGCACCTCCTTCTGTCACCAAGACTCCTCACACTTCCCCATCAGGTGTACATCTACTTGAGTTTCTTCGCACTGGTTCACTTTTCCTCTCCCCTGCTCCACCTGGTTCCATCTGCCCATCATCCCTCCCTTGTTAGGTACCACCTGCCATCTGACACTGTCTCCACCCTTCCCACTCCCCTTCAATTCAATCTCTACCCGTTTTTTCTTGTGATGTTTTTTACCCATTAGTTTTATACTCACCAATCCCTCCCACTTCCATCTACACTCCCAGAGCTGACGCAGCAGGCTCACCCTACCAGTGACAATCCCTTTGCCTCCACAGGTGATGCTTGACCTGCCGGAGTTTCTCCAGCAGTTAATTTCGCATGTTTCCTGGACATTTAATATACATGTCAACTGGTTCCACAAAAGCCCTGAAGTTAGCCAAGACGAAGAAAATGAGAGAAATAAGTCTTCAACCATAATTACATGTGCATTTTTCAATTCTCCACTCAATATCCAGAACGGGATGTTAATCCAAGGGGCAGCACTCTCACTTCACATTGTACTGAAGGCTACAAGAGGGCATGTTGGGGGAAAAAAAGGTTAAAACATGTTGCTGGAGAAATGCAGAGGTCAAACAGTGTACTTTTATGGAGCAAGGATAAAGATACATAACCAATGTTTCAGGCTTGAGCCCTTCATCAAGGTATGAACAAATGTCACCAGGCGCCTGAACAAAATTGTGGGGGGAGGGGCAGGGGGAGTCTCACAGGCAGGAGATAATAGGTGGCTAAGGGAGGAGGGAGGGCACACCAACAAGCAAGGGGAGAAGGGATGACAACGACAAAATACACAGCCTGGGGTTTCAGATAGGTGTGCACATTTTACACGGAGAAAACACAATGGACGTCTCCTAAATCACAGAGATAATCACCCCGAGCAGCATTCTATGGAGGTTCACTCAGCCATCCAAGCACAGTGACGACAGAATAGATTTCCAAGACAACATTAATGCTGCCAGATTTTCATGCGATACTTCCCAGCCTCCATCAGTAAATTCAATGCTGGACAGCTGCCTGAGTGTTATTGAAAATAACAGTCCCTCTGCTATATGCTTGTTCATCATTCTTAATGCTCTCAGAGGCTTATGGCTTTTTAATAAATGATCATATTCAAAGAGTACTGTCAAACGTAATTGGATTTCCTTTAACATGAAGCAGTGCACATTCATCGGCTGAAGAATGGTAGTGAAGGGGAAAAGCAACAAGGCAGGCACATAATTTCTACAAAAAAATCAAAGGTAAATAATAGAGAACCTGTCGGTGAGATATCCTTGAGATCACAAACATGGTCGCTCACTTTGCCTCCTGTACATTGCAAAACCCAAGGCCTTGTACATGTTATTTTTGATTCCTTATACCAAATCTGGCAGATCCCCTATACAATTCATGGATTTTTCTCTTGCGAAATTATCTTTCTAAGAATCAGACACTACCAATAAGGTTTTTGATTGATGATTACCTACGTTACGCTTTGAGAGAGCAAAAGTACAGTTCTCAGTCAGAAAGGCACGTGCACAAGTTCTATGCCAATACACATTAGTACTGCCACATTTTCCATGACAAATTAAAGCAAGAGCCCAGTCTACCCACTGAGATGCATGCCAAAGATACTGTTCAGAAGAGTAGTGCCCAGGCTAACATTCATTCCCCCAGCTAATCGGGTGTGGGGAATGGCAGATGGAACCGGGTAAGAGGGAGTGACGAGTCTAGGTAATAATGAAGGGGAAAGTATGAGCATAATCCGGCATGCATTCCCAAAACTGGTTGCCTTCTTTCTTACAGTAACTACATTTCAAAAGAAATTTATTGCATGCCAAGTTCTTTTGGACCTGAAATCAATTACACTTGTTACTTTATGAAAAATGGGAAACGTTACTCCAAGAGCAGTGAGGGAAACAGAGGCACCATGTCAAGGTAAAAGGACTGGAGCAACATCATTTTCCTCCTTCGAAAGAGGAGCTTGAAACCAGAGATTATTCTCACGGCCACCTTAACACAACGCTTTTCCAAATGGAAACCACCATTTAGATATTACCCCTCCCAATCTGTGTTTTACACACCTCTCGGTTCTATTCCTATGCATTCCTCCCATGCCGATCTGCAGTACTTCCTCAGCATCTTATTAAAATTCACCTGACCTTCTTTCACAGACCTGATGTTTTTCAGCACCCACAGTGAAAATCTCTTTCATGATTACTGCTTTCATCCATCGACTGACCTCCAGTTACAGAGGAAGTCAAAGAATGCTTTACTGATCATTAATCAAGATTCAAGGAGGCAAGAAGGAATAAAACCTACCTTCAACCATTCCAAATATGCTTGTCAGTGTAATTATGTTTGGGATCAATAGATTAGTTGGGAAGGAGCTGCCAGAGGAAGTGGTAGTGGATAGGTACAAAAGTTTAGAGGGATTATAAAGAGAGTCCAGGCAAATGGGATCTGCTTGGACAATTTGAGCTAAGTGGCTTGTTTCCATTCTATAGAACTCTATGAATCCATGAAATATGGTGAAAAGTGAGGATCAATGCCATAGCAGCTATGTTAAATTAAGACTGGCAGGACGACTAGCTTACAATTTCTGAACGGTACAAAGTTGTAATGTCAATACTTGGACAATTAGCAAAATGGTCATTCAGACAACTTGAGTGAAAATGTGGCCAAGAGCCTAGCCTGTTCTGGAGACAATCTATGAGCTCTGCTGAATGCAGTTTAATTAATTTACAGGTGGGAAGAAAGATAAGAAAATCGTTAACTGCAACCTGCCCAGCATTGACTCACCTTCCAGTGTTGATTCTTCGCCCTCTCCTTCCCACAATAGTTAGACCACGTGATGTGTTATGATATCACACCCCAAGGAGATCATGGAACTGGCGCAATTGTGGAAACTAATACTTAGCTTGAACTTGTACAGCCTACAATCAACTTGCATTGTATTACTTTTCTCAAGGGGAAAATAAAGGATAAGATTGGGAGTGTTGGGGGCGACATTGTTGTTAACTGAAAAGGAAGAACAGAGCACAAAGAGGCTTTTGTATTGTGCACTAAAACCACAGATCCTTTTCAAGACTGTGGAGGATGAGATACCTTGAGATGAGCTGCAGTACCACATCAATGCTCCATCAGGGCTCCACTTAATAGATCCATTCCTTGGAACTGATGACAGTGAAATAGAATATTTCCCTGGCAAATTCAGCCTTCAGTGAAACCTGAACCACTTACAGACATACCCAAAATGCTTTGATCAAAGTATTAAATGAGATTAGCTCAGGAGCTTAGAGCAAGCGGAAAAACAAGAGGCACTCTTTCAGTCAGAGTATTTGGAACAACAGCCTGACCTGGATGGCGGTTACAGAAGGAGGCCAGCTGTCACTTGAATAGACTAATGAGAAATAGGGGGCGCCTCCCCCTTCCAATTTGTTCGGCTGCTTTTTTCTTTGCATTCAGCAGTTATTCACCTCGGGATACAAAATGGGCCACACATGCCTGTTAGAACAGGAAGAGCTTTCACATTGTACCAACTGGCACCTGATCTAACCAGCTTCCCAAACAGCAATAATCTTCCTGCAGTGTGAAGGTTTAGAAAACCATTATTGCTGCAGGACATTAATTCCCGCTAACCTGATTCTGTTACATGTAATCAGAGTTGGGTATACCACCCATGCAAATGCCCTCACAACTTACGCAAGACCATCACAACATGTCATAATTTGAAGTAGATGTAATGCCAAAGATCCAGATTGCTTGCTGTCATGTAATAGTACCAAAAATGTAATATTACGCCAGTCTCCGGTCCTTTAGCTGCAGACCCCCTTACTGTTATGGTCACCTTCCCTGTAGGATAATTTCCTCTGCTTCTCTTACTCAAAAGGTTGGGGATTTGGGGGGGGGTGGGGGGAGGTCTTCCCATTTCTGTTGCCTTGCGCCCAAGAGTCTGCAGTCCTAAGTGGTCACTGCCGAGCACAAGACATCTCTATCTTGGGGACAGCCCCTCTCTCAAGCTCTACTTGCTCACAACGTTTTCCTGCACAGTTTTCACACCAACACTCGATTTATTTAATTTATGCTCGTCAAGGTCATGCTAACCCATTCACGAAATTAAAATAGATAATAATGGCAAGACAGAGCCACATTTTCTGAGCAGCACCCTTAATGACACATTCAAATGAAGATGTATGGTAAATCTAGGTCAAAATGGGGAATCATAGTTCCATCTCACTTTGAAACATCTGTCTGTGGTGGCATAAATCATCCCAGCTACACTCTCACCCTTTTACCTACACATCCACTCACAAAAACCACCTGTGACTTCCACTGTGTTTTATCCCAACCTTGAGACGTCTCCATTATTCCCATCAAGCTTACACTGTCCACAATCAGCGTTGAACATTAAAACTACAGGCCCAAATGTTACAACTACAGAAAGTACTGAAATGACTTTGGACTCTCCAATTTCTCAGATTCTTTTTGGATAAGTCCTTGGATTTGTGTTCATCAGTACCTTGGCACCTGATGTGCAACTTCTTTTGAAGGGACTGGAACAATATATTCAGTTTACGCTCTGATCTGGATTTGAACACGAGGCAGTTGGGCTGCAGTTTTCTCAGCTGGTTGTAAAATGAATGCTGTTCATGATAGCCCAGATCCCACAGGGGAACAGTGGCTGGAGTAAAAACAATTCCCAATTCAGTACAAGAGTGTAACTCCAAGAGAATAACTAGTTTAGGAAACAGATCGAGTCCCACAGGCCCTCCTGGCAGTAGCATCTTGGGAGTTTTGTCAGATCAGTAGAGTAGATGATGTTTTATAACAGATTTGGGTGCCTTTCTTTGCAGTGTTTATGACATTGAACATAAACTATTTCTACATGCTGGCAACATTTTGATTATCTCAATTCAATCCTACCTTCAACACTAACTTCTTTGCAAAAACTACCTCCTTGGTAATAAGGCACTGAGAGATTCCTGAGATTGTGAAAAACATTATATAAAAGCAATCTCTTGTTTTCCTCTGCCAATCACCTATAGATCATGCACTTCTATAATTTTATTTGGAAGATAAAAATTGAGAGGAAGTCCAACTCTTAACAGTCAACCCACACCTGGCACCACAGAATTCAAGAGCACATCTTCATACATTTAAGTATTAAAGCTCATGGGGGTGTGGTCACGCGAAGGACTTAGATGTGTTTTGATCGAGCTCCCCGTGAAGAGTATCAAAAAGACGGTTAAAACTTTAAAATTAAGAATCTTTCACTAAAAAAATGGACAAAACAACTACTAAGAAACCAAAGCAACCAAGAACAAAAAAATGAAGAAGTTTCTACTCAGCCAGGAACATCGAGCGAATGCCCAAAAGGAGTAGCCTCAGGATCGGCAGACCTCAGAGCAGAGCTGGGGGAGTCGGGCCAAGAACTAAATATTATCCTGGAGAAAATGAGCAATCGATTTGTTGGCGTTGAAAATGCAATGAGAGACATAACTGAAAGGATGACTGAAATTAAAGAAATGGTTGAAGACTCAATGGAAAGAATGACCCAAGCAGAAACAGACCTGGTAAAAATATAAGCTAAGCTAAAAGCTTTGGAGAAAGATGCAAAGTGATGGGAGTCAGACAGATAAGGTCTGCTGGACAAGATTGACCACATGGAGAATTTAGCAGACAAAATAATGTCCGAATTGGACTGAAAGAAGGAATCAAGGGAAGAGGTGCAGTGAACTTCGAAGCATGGATCCCGCTAGTGCTGGGAGAAGACAAATTCAGAGAAAAACTACATACCGAAAGGGCTCAACAGACCCTTGGACCCAAGAGAGCTGGCAATCAGTGACCACGACCGGTCCTGGTAAGACTTTCGAGTTTCCAGAAACCGGATACAATTCTGGGAGCAGCATGTGAATACTCTAAGCAAAATAATGGTTTGCCTGAGAGTGACCATGAAAAAGTGCTATTGTTTTCAAGATTTTAGTCCTACACTGATTAAGCAAAGGAAGGAGTTTGACAGTAAAAAGGCAACTGCATTCCAAAAACTTGAAATATTCGATGATATACCCCGTGACTCTGAGAGCCAAAGCAGCAGAAGGTATTTGACGATTTTTCAAGACTAAAAACAAAGTGGAAGGCTTCCTGCGAGGTTTATGAAAAGGCTACGGTTGACAAAGAGGAAGACTGTGAAGAATATTTACAGTGGGACTAAATAAAAGTTGTTTTTTTTAAAAAACTGTCTTATATTTATTGTTGAAAAGTAAATTTTATTGAAATGTTCATGGAGAACTCAGAATGAGAGGAAACATGGGAAAAGTAGAGGCAAGGTGGAGAATGGCGCCAGAAGAGAAGTATCTATACAAGATGGCACTAAAGGGAGGGGCTCTTTTTCCTTGAGGGATGCTGCGGGCCTTTTTTGTCAGCTTTTGGGGTTTCCTGTTTATGTCATCGTCAGGGCAGGGACATCGTATGTGTTTTTAAAGGAGAAAGATCACTATATTATTTAAACAATCGAAAAGGTTTTATTGTTAAACAATATTTGTTTGAAAAAATCAATATGTATAGAATGTTAAAATTTATTAGGAGACGGGTCTTGGCACACCTAAAAAAAAATTAAAGACAGGTAGAGTATTTCTACATCTTACCAAATTGGAACATGCTAAATTAAAAATAGGATGGATGGGACAAGTAATATCATCTTTATTTGGCTCAAAAGCAAGAGGGTAGTGATTCTAATTAATAAAAATATACCAATAATAATAGAACAGACAATGACTGACCAAACCAGAAAATCTGTAATGACACATTGTAAAATTTATGCAGAATCATGGATGTTTATGAACATCTATGCACCAAATTGTGATGAAGCCTTTACAAAAGATATCTTTTTAAAAATAGCAGTGCGAAGACCAAATATACTGGTTGGAGGAAGCTTCAATTTCTGTCTGGATCTAATACTGGATAAATCAGCCAGAACAGTGACAAGGGCAAAAGCTGCAAAAACAACACTATCATTTATGAAGGATTTAAATTTGATTGATATATGGAGGCAGCTTAGCCCGGTAGAAAGAGACTATTCATTCTACTCAAGAGTACATGATTCACATACATTGATTGATTTGTTTTTAAAGCCTGCCCAGTTAAAAAGTAGAGTGGTAGAAACGGAATATTTGGCAATACTTCCATTAGATCATTTACCATTAACTTTATCTATTACAATAATGGAAAAACAAGAATATGTATACAGATGGCATCTCAAAGCCTCACTGTTGAAAAGGAAGGACTTTTGTGAGTTTATTAAGAATAAACAGTATCAAATGACCATCACAGATAAATAATTAATGTGAATTAATCATTGATACATGTTCCAAATATAGCCCCTATTCCCCCACCCCCAACAAAACCCTAAATGAAGGGAAGAAAGAAGAAAGGAAAAAAGGATAGAAAAAAAGGGAAGGAAAAAGGAAAAGTGAAGAAAAAGGAGCAGTCGAGATCTGGAATCCAACTCAACAAAAAAAAGGTCCCAATTATTTTTATCTTGATCTCAACAAAGGGAAGAAAAATAAATATCTTATTTATTAAGTATTTAACCCTAGACTTTGTAGGTAAGGTTCCTTAAATTGTAAGTGATTTTCTCCAGGGGAACACAAATATGTATTTCACTATTTCATTGGGCTCTGTCCAGAAGAGAATCAGACTTCCAAGTCTCCTCTGTCTCCGGCACTTTTTATCCTAGTTATTGAACCACTGGCAGAGATTATAAGGAGAGATCTGAACATTAAGGGCTTCAAAGTAGGATAAAATTAGTTTATTTGCTATTATATATATATTTGACCCAGCTGAATCCTTGATAAAATTACAAACAACGGTAGAAAAATATGGAAGAATATCAGGTTATAAAATAAATATGGACAAAAGGGAGATAATGCCGCTGAATACTTTTAATTATGAAAGATTTCAAAAAGGTATTAGAATTGAATGGAAGGTAGATGGAATCAGATATTTAGGAATAATTTACAGAACTTGTATAAATGTAATTACACTCCTCTTTTAGAAAAAAATTACGAAAGATTTATAGAAAGTGAAAGATCTGCCAATTACTAGTGGGAAGAGTAAATTGTATTAAAATGAAGGTGATGCCAAGATTACAGTATCTTTTTCAATCATTGCCTATTGCACTACCTAAAAATTTCTTTTAATTATTGAATAATCACATAAGGCAATTCCTAGAGAATAGCAAAGCACTGAGAATTTCAATGGAAAAGCCAACATGGAATTATAAATTGGGAGGATTTAGACTTACGGACTTAAAGAAATACTACTCATCAGCACAAGTAAGATTTTTATCGTTATTTTTTGAAGAAGACAGTCCCCCTTCTTGGATCTGAAAGGGATTGGATTAAATAGAAGAAGAAACAATAAAAAACTTTATTTATGTGGATTGTTAATACCAAAAAAGACATATGATCAGAATATGGCAAGAAATAAATGAGTGTGTACATAAGTTATGTAAAATTGTATCGCTGCCTGAATCTGGGCCACAAAATATTGAATTCATGGTGTTATAAAGGAATAAAATATATTGATGATTGTTATATGGAGGGATCTCATGTCTTTTGAACAATAAGATTTGGTTGGGGAATGTACTACGCTCTCCAGAATGAAAGTATGAAACGAGGTTCACAGAGATGAAAAGAGGGAGATGGGAGTCAGACCTAAGTGTGGCAATAATGGAAAAATATTGGTCGGATTTATGTTTGGATAGCATGACATCAATTATAAATGCAAGAAATTGATTAGTGCAATATAATTTCCTACACCAATTATACCTCACACCACAGAAATTGCATAAATCAAAATTGTAATATCAGAAATGTGCTTCAGGTGTGGGATAGAAATAGGAATGTTCTTAAATGCTACGTGGTCGTGTGTGACGGTGAGACCTTTCTGGCAGGAGGATAGTACTGAAATATTAACAAGGATAACAGGGGTGGCCTTCATGGGTAACCTGGAGTTTTACCTTTTGGCCAACCTCATTGAAATAAGTAATAAATTAGTTAAATTCCAAATTTCATTTATTAAAACAGCAGTGGCTAAGAAATGTATTCTAATTACTTGGAAATCCGACTCTCATCTACATATAGCACGGAAGACTGCTGAGAAAAATAGTTACCAAAAAAATAGCTACGGAAAAAAATTACATACAACTTAAAGAACAAATATAACAGTTATTATGATATGGCAGCCTTATTTGGATCATATAGGGGCTGAATTGTAATTATAAATACAATAAATACAATAAATACAATACAATAATAAAAAGGCTGCGCTGGGTGGGTCACGTCTCCAGAATGGAGGACCATCGCCTTCCCAAGATCGTGTTATATGGCGAGCTCTCCACTGGCCACCGTGACAGAGGTGCACCAAAGAAAAGGTACAAAAACTGCCTAAAGAAATCTCTTGGTGCCTGCCACATTGACCATTGCCAGTGGGCTGATATCGCCTCAAACCGTGCATCTTGGCGCCTCACATTTCGGCGGGCAGCAACCTCCTTTGAAGAAGACCGCAGAGCCCACCTCACTGACAAAAGGCAAAGGAGGAAAAACCCAACACCCAACCCCAACCAACCAATTTTCCCCTGCAGTCGCTGCAACCGTGTCTGCCTGTCCCGCATCGGACTTGTCAGCCACAGACGAGCCTGCAGCTGACGTGGACTTTTTACCCCCTCCATAAATCTTCGTCCGCGAAGCCAAGCCAAAGAAGAAGAATAAAAAGGATAATAACAGAAATGCAAGTTACTTCCCCATTGAGAAATTTTGATGGTCAACATATATGTAAGCCCTGACCGTGTATGGATTTATATTATGAAAGTGATTTTCGGGGAGGAGATGGAGAAAGGGGTTGTTTTGTTTGTTTGTAAAGGAAAAATAAATATTTATTGGCGAAAAATCAAAAAAATTAAAAAGCATTAAAGCTCACGCTGCAGAACCTGGGCTCTCATCAACGGATGCCTTTGACATTCTGCGTTCTCCATCTCCACTCCCTGCTTCTCTCCAGTCCATGTTCTCACCCAGATTCGCTTCCATACGCACGGGTCCTTCTTGGCTACTTACCTCTGGCTCCTCTCATCATATTCAATTAACACCTTTTGGTCTGGACTCTGCCCCCTGCCAGTCTTCAGTCTTTATTCAGATGCCTTCCTGTTTTTTGTTTATGCTTTGAAGAAAGGGCCTGAAACGCCTGTAAAATATCTTTACCTCTTGTGGATGCTGCCAACTGAGTTCCTCCAGTGCAGTTTTACTACAATCACAGCATCTGTAGCCTTTTGTGCTTCATGCCT
This sequence comes from Narcine bancroftii, assembly GCF_036971445.1. NCBI lineage: Eukaryota > Metazoa > Chordata > Chondrichthyes > Torpediniformes > Narcinidae > Narcine > Narcine bancroftii. The sequence continues at coordinate 19,664,869 of NC_091479.1, read as the reverse complement.
TTGACATTGGATCAACACCTCTCTGCCAAGCCCATATAATAGCTTGTGTGCAAGTCACTGCACAGTCACACACAAGCAACCTCCACTGTGCAATATTAAGTTCAGGACTTGGAACATCAGAACCTTCAAGGACAATCCCGAAAACAGTAGACTGGATTATTGCTTTGGCATTATTGCTTAGAAACGCAGATGCTCTAACATTGACAGTGTCTCCCTGACTGAGACTTAAGTGGCAGAAGATGGCCAACTCAAAGAACAAAGTAGTGGCTACACTTTCTGCTGAAAAGGTAAATTAGAAGAGGAATATCATCAATATGGGCTGTGTTTTACCATCAGTAAGGTACCTCTGCAACTCCACCAGCCCATTTTAGTGTTGAAGCACGACTGGCCTACTTCTGCTCTTGTAATGTGTGAACCAGCAAATTCATTTAGAACCACTGCCCTAAGTAATGCCAACCTGAAGAAATGGATGGCTGGCAGAAACAAAGAATTTTCTTGAGGCCAACGTTTTTCTCCTTCGCCAAAGCAGGACATGCCTCACAGCTCTGCTATTTTCAACACATAATATAGATACTACCTCCAACTGCCACACAAGAATCAAAAATGTCTCATCTGATCACAAAACAGGAGGCCATTCAGCCACTGCATTGATGGCGGTTCCCGGGAAACAATTCCATCAATCCTTTAGCCTCTCTCCTTACTTTCCCAAACTTTCAACGGCATGGGGTTGTGGGAGTCAAGAAGGTATGTCTAAATTAAAAGTTAAAAACTTGCCCGAAAGAACCCCTTTGGTTCATTTTGCCATTAACCTACTCGAAGGGGTCATTTAAAATACCCAACTAATCTACCAGTGTATCTGTGGGATATGGGACAATGGGATCATTCAGGGAAAACCCATGTTGTTGTGGAGAGAATGAGCAGAGTGCCCAGAGAGCAGCCGAAGTCAGGAACACATCCTGGATGACTGTGGTGACTTTATGTAGCATATTGTAAGGGAGCGACACAAATTCACAGCCTCTTTGCCAAATCCAGGGGCAGGGATATATTACAAGAGATATAACAGTTGATGTAGCTGTAATATATTCAAGAAAAAAAACTGATCCTGTTAAGTCCAGATAGAGCAGTCTGCCATGCAGTAAGGATCATCCTCAGCTACCTCCTGATAGAGCCAAAGAACTGTTAGCTGAAGCGCAGTGTGGATTTGTTCATCTGATGACAGAGTGGACATGATTTTCATCACACAAAAACTCACAGAAAATGCAAAGAGGATGATCAATCACGTCTCTTCTCAAATATGACCGTCTGCAGACATACATCTCCATCGATACTAGACTATGTCAACGCCGCAATGCTTTCCTCAACACACTCGCTCAACACTGCACTTCACCACCACCTGCTGCACCAGTTCTGTGGAATGAATGGCAATCTGTTCAACCAACATCCCTTCCACTCCATCACTAAGACAACTCCAAATCACTGTCAATGTTTGGATGTGTGGAGGCGAAGTTCCATGGATGACCGAGTCACTGATCAACAGGAGTTTGGGGCTTATGCCCACAAAACAAAACCCTGCACCAACCTTCTCCCACTGAACAACATTGCCCACAGACGATAAAAACCAACAGCGACACCTGCAAAATGGGACCACTTCCCAAACCTTCAGTGAAGGGAAACATCAGTGATGAAATTCACCATTGTTTTAGCACCCTTGTACAATTTTTGGCCATCTGTGGAAAAGTCCATTTGAAAATCGAGACTCAAACCTGACCATAATTGGGCAGCAGTGATTTCTGCTTTCTTGTATGCCTCAGTTATGGACTAACTACAGCAGACTCTTCAAAGCACTGGATAAGTCCCCACATCAGGACCTCTCCCAGGCAAGCATCCCCAGTACTGACTCTCCTTGTCCCAGCGGACAGACTACAATGATCATACGCTCAACGCCAGACTTCTGAAACAGGTAGGCTACCCAGAGAACAAACAAATCAAATAAAATACCAGGAGGGCATGGAAATTATTCAAGGATGTTTTCAACATTTCCTTGGAAAATAATGCAACTCCCACAGTGACTTATTAAAATTTATTCTCAAAATTTGGAAACATAGAACATTACACCAGGATGATGTGGCGACCATTCAGGTTCACACTGAGGCATTAACAGATAATGGGGTGAGGTGAGCTGGGGGCAAAATTTAAAAAATCTTTGAAGCCTTTGAGAGGTGTCTGATGAGATTCACCGAATCACCGAAGACTTTTGTAAACGTCTACAGGTGTACCATACTGACCGACTGCACTGCTGCCCGGTACGGAGGCGCCAACTCTCAGGACAAGAATAAACTCCAGAGTGTTGTTAACTCGGCCTACAAGATCAAGGGCACCAGACATCACTCTGTCGAAGACATCGACATCAGACAGTGTCTTAAAAAAGCAGCCTCTCACCTCAAAGACCCCGCTACCCAGGTCATGTCCTCTACACTCTGCTACCGTCGGGAAAAAGGTACAGGAGCATGAAGATGAGCACTCAGCGCCACAAGGATGGCTTCTTCCCCGCTGCCATCAGATCCCTGAATAATCAATGAACCAAAGACCCTGCCTTACTTTTCGTTATTGTAAATTATTATTATTTTATATAGCAATATTATAAGATGGTTAAAATATCTATGTTTGCACTGTGACGCTGGCACAAAACACCGAATTTCATGACTTGTTCATGACAATAAATCCTGATTCTGAAACAAAAGGATCACTTCTGATATTAACTGCTCACCCTCCACCTCGAACACATCCTGCCCCAACTTTGGTCAAGTATGCAGGTCCTTCATTGATCTTATCGGCCATCTTAGAACCCACCGAACTGAAATCTTGACTCAAGGGACCATCTGAGTCCACAAACCCAGACGGGGAGCGTCCCTCAAATATGGGTCACTTGAAACAACAAACCTCTCTTCACAAATTCCTCTTGCCATCTCCTTCTTTTCCATCCCCTGATTCATTTGTCATTTACAATTGTTCACAGACCCTGCTGCAATTTCTGTTCTTCCAGGCTTATTCTACTGATTCTAAGGAAAGAAACATGTCCTGCAAATAGATATGAGATCTTTGAGCTTCTTGCCTGTAACTTTCATAGTCAGAAACAATTTGAGAGACTGTTGAGAAACTAATTACAACATTTAATAAGTATGCAAGATGGCTAGCTAGTTGTGAGAAGTGAAACCGAGGAAGGTTACAGGAAATATGGGAGGAGAGTGGAACAAGTAACTTGTGGTCATGGAGTACAGAAGAGCCCACAGCATGCCCTGGGGAGCTGGCCAGTAAGCTCGCAGGACTGTGATGGTGTCATTCATCTTAAAGAAGACCCTCTGCAAGACCACTGGGTGAAAAGGCAAAAGGAGAGGCATATCAGAGATTATCTACCCAATCAGAAATCTAAATTTTGTTGAAAACCGCAACTATACTATTGAATGTTTGCATCTCTCCAGGAGTAAAGTTTGTAATGAACTCTTCCAGAAAAAATACAAGTTTCCTCCTTCTCCAGAGGCTGCAAACCCCATTGTGTATTTTTAGCTGGAAGACCATTTAGCCTTCTTTCTTTTCTTCACACTGTGAGATCTTTTCAAAGAAGTCCCCAGCTTCCCAAATCCTTACATTTCCCATGATCATCACTCACCCTACTGCCCACCTTACTCCTCCTTCACTGTAAATAACTTGATTTCCTTCAGTAATTCAAAACAGAATTCCACAAGGTAGTTAAATGCAACCTTACTGCAGGAGGTCTGTGGCTCAACAGCATCAGTGGGAGAGAAAGAATTGGTTAACGCTTCAGGCAGAAACCTTTCATCAACAACCAGGATGGTGGGGGTAGGACAGGGGTCCACATCAGGCGGGTGAACTGAGAAAAGGTAAAGCATGATATACAGAGAGAAGTAGATTGGCAGAAGCCAGACGATGGGAGAGAGAGGTAAGAAAAGCCAAGGGGTCAGTTGGAGGAAGATGAGTCAGGCAGGCGAGAGTGGGGGAATTAGAAGACAAAAACTATCAGTGCTAGAATCTGATCAGAAGAAAAGGTGAGAATGGTGATTATCAGAGGGACCTGATAGAACCAAAAGGGGTGGGGATGGGAAGAGAAAGAGAGCAGAAGAATCCAATGGGGAGATGGGGGTGGGACCAAAAAGGAAGGGAGTGGAAAAAGGGACAAATAAAAGGTATCAGATTCAGAATTTATTGTCATGAACCTATCTCAAAATTCATTTTGTGGCAGCATTACAGTGCAAACGTTTCTATAAATCACCTTACAAAACATCGATGCTGGAAGCACCTCCCCACTGCCGCTCCCCAACATCTCCCCACTGCTGGGCGCCGCCATAACCGCTCCTACCTGGGACCCTGAGGTCACCATCGCCGGCCCTGCCTGGTAGGCTGAGGTTCCTGCTATTGCTATTACTTGCTATTGGGGCATTTTTAAAAATTTTGGGTTGTTCCTGGGAGGCCCAGACAACCCGAAAAATCAGGGTTGACTTATACGCCGGATATAACGTAAAACCATTAAAATTAGGCTTAAAAAAGGGGGTCGACCTATCTGCCAGTCGACTTATGCACCGAAATATACGTGGTTTTTTTTTAAATTAAATAGATAGAGCCAAGTGGATGAAGGGGAGAGACCAGTGACACAGACTGGTGATATACAAAACCAGATAAGGGATGAATGATGGAACCAGTAGAGGGATGGGATACGAAAAGCAAACCTGAGGAGTAGAAACCCAGGTAGTTAGATGTGTGGGCAGTTGGCAGATGAGGGAAGGTGATGTTGATGTAATTGGGGTGTAAGATGGAATGTAAAAGCTGAACAAAGGAATAGGGACCCTGGGTGGACTGGTACCATCTCCAGCACGTCATTTCATCTTCCCTCACACTGACCTGTCTGTCCTCGGGCTTCCCCACTGCAAAGATAAAACCAAACACAAACTTGAGGAACACATCTTATATTCCATTTGTGTCACCTTCAGTGCAATGGTACGAACATCCACATTTCCAATTTCAGGTTTCCCCCTCCCCCCCCCCAACTTGTTCCGTTCCCACTCCTGTCAGTCCAGTTAAGGAGTTTAAACCCAATAAGTATACGGTAATGCATTTAGGGAAATGAAGTCTTGGTTCGATATACACAATAAATGGTAGGGTGCTTAGGAATGCCGATGAATAGCGGCATTATGGGATTCAGATCCTGAATATGGAAAACGTGGGGAAGAACCTCAGGGTTATATGTGATGTCACATGTACTCTGACAATAAATTTGAACTTAAAGAAAGCACAAGACATGCTTATCTTCACAAGTCAGGACATAGAAAGTAAAAGTTGGAATGTTATAATCTAACCTCCCAAAAAATTGGTTAGACAGCACTTGGATTATTAGGTGCAGTTCCAGTTACTATACTATAGGAAGGATGTGGAGTGCAAAGGAGATTCACCAAGAAGTTGTCTGAATCAGAGGTCTTTGGTCCTGGAGAGACATTCGATAGGCCAGATCATTAGTCCTGCAGCAATTGAGAATTAGGGGTGACCAGATAAAATGATAAAAGACAGTCCAATTAGAATCTTTTTCCCATGGTGGGGATATCAAACACAGAAGGGCATAGAGTAATGGAAAAATAAATATTTTTAAAGGGGATCTGAGAAAAGGATTGTATTTCAAAAACAGAGGTGGTGGTTGATATCTGGCTGCCAGATGAGGTGGTAAAATCAGATATACACACACAAGGTTTGAGAGACATTTAGACAGGCTCTTGAATAGGAAAGGCACAGAAAAATATGGATCCAATGTGACACACAGGATTGGTATTGAAGGCAAATGGGTCAGAGTCAATATGATGGGCCTAAAGGCCAGTTTTGACATTGTACCAGTCCAGAGCAAACTAGGAAAAGAGCTAATGACGATGATTCAGCCAACACAAAGATCACTGGGAGGGAGAAGTCAACAAAATGCAGAAAGAGACAGATTGAAGAAAGGGCTGTGGATTAATGATTATATAAATGATAGGCTGCTTCAGAATGTTGATGAACAGGGGCATTATGGGATTCAGATCATTCACTGCCATGTGAAGCAGAAAGGATGTATTTGATATATACATGAAGGAGAAGTTAAGACAGGGTAGGTGTGCAAAATTAGAGAAGGAGAAGGCTCTAATAAACAGGCACTATATAAATATTGGTATCGGCCAGTGCAGCTGGAATCACCAAATCAAAGCTGTAGATTTAATGTCAGACAAGTTATTATTAACAGATTTACTATGGCTGTGTTTAATTTTAAGCGAACCAAACATAAATCATTTGTGAATTCTTAACATCCCTTTCGATAATGTTTACTGTAAATGCAAATACCATGGCTTAAAAATTGGAAGTGTGCAGCTATTTGCTGAACTTTGAGAAGTCCTACATTAGGGGACAATTTTAATCTTTAACTCCACTTTACATCATCATATCATGTGCCTCAATTTCAGATGTCAGCCTAGATGTAAATGAATGTTTTACTGAAAGCAGTAGAATTTTAGTTTAATTTGGGCATCATGTTTAGCATAGATAAGTTGGCTGAAGCAGATGTTTCAGTGCTGCACTGTTTCTAATACCACTACACATTCCATAATTAAATGCTGCATTGGAGTACACTTATTTACAATCAATAAAGTCCTTCTACCTACTTCTAAACACATTAATGTGGACCAGTGATCACAGTAAATAGTAAACAAATCCTGGTTTATTGAGAGACTATAAAAACTGAATCGATTACACTCAAGATTGCTCTAGGACAGTCTGATACAAAGATAAATCAGTTCCAATATCTTAAGTCAATCAATCATTCAGTGCAGGTCGGGGAAGCATTAATGAGCAGATAGATTTAATGTAAAGTCAATGCCCATGAGTTTAACACAAATTTTGAGGTTCATCAGTAAGATTAAAAAGCTCGGTATTCATGGTGAGGTAGTAAACTGGATTCTACGTTGGCCATACAGGAGAAGTTAGAGAGTGGTAGTGGGTGATTGCTTCTCGGACTGGAGACCTGTGACTAGTGGTGGTTGTTTGTCATCTACATCAATGATCTAGAACAGGGGTCCCCAAACTTTTAAGACCATCAACCCCTTCATGGAATCCTTGATCCCTCATGGAACCCAAGACATGGCTTGGGTAGTGGTGGCAGCACTGGACCAGGGCAACAGTTGGGGGTACATCTTGCACCTTTTCGTATATCCTGATGTGTTGCTGGGGAACCCTGTGGGTGAGCTAATACCCTTTCAACTGACATGGGCACACATGCGCCATCCAATCTATTTTGTTGCCGTACCTCCAATTTTCTCTATTTAAAGTAGGTCCTGGCATGGTCTTCCCTTGATTATCTCGTAAAGCACCTCCTCCCCATTCTATTCTTTGCCTTGGAGCTTGCTAATGGAATCCAGCACCTATGGAGATTTGTCGTCGCAGGATTTAAATATTTTCAAGTTGCTTGAGATTGCGTGGTTGTGTAGATTGCCACGCCAATTTTAAATTGCATATTTTTTTACCTATTCATTTTCCTCAATTTTTTTTTTTTTGCCGGTTGCTTGAATTCTGGATATCAGGGGTTTTAGTGTACTCAGGTAGCCCAGAGTCTCTGTCGAACAGGCCATTCAGCTTCAGAAGCATTTTGGCTGTGCTGACACTTTGTGGCTCTGTTTTAAGCCTGTTGGTTTATTGGTTAATGAGCTCTAAATCATAACACCAAGATGGATTGATTGCCACAAAGTTTAGATACAGAGAAAGTAATATAAATATGCCTTTAATTTTGTGTGGCACATTCTGTCTGACAAAATGGTGCACTTCCGAGAAGAGATGGGCTGCCTCGGTCGGGTTTACCACATCCACCATCGGAGTTCCGTGGGACTACATTGAGCACCCAAGCTAATTTCACCTAGCGTCATCACTGCAGCAGATTCTACAAATTAAACTGAGGGCCTGATCTCTGCAGATTTCACTGCCACACTAAAGAAGGTTCCATAACAGCTGTTAGGTTTCTGTGATATTTTCCCTTAAATCCTCTCTTTGATCTCTCTAGTCACACCCTCATCTGCCTGCTATCTCAGTTATTCTATTTGGTGAGGAGCTCTATATAAACAATGTTTTACTCATAATCTTACCTTCCAAATTTTTTGGACTCAAACTCTGAAGACATATCAAACTGTGGCTCAAAATATTACAATAAGCAAAGCAAATGCTCTCACCAAAATATGCAGCATGGACATTTATTTTCCAATTTCTAACCATCAGCAAACGTGAAAATGCACTTATTAAGAGTTCACAGATCCCTCTCTAGGGATTGCGCTTCAATTCCCTGCTCTCTGTGATGCAAGGTCAAGCCACATTCTGTGCATCGTAGCTCTTGCAGACACAGGATTTGTTTAATAGAGGCATTACATGCAATCTTCTGTCAGAGTGCAAGATGGGGTCAAGAGTGATTTTCTCTGGATTGCTATCAATGTACTTCAAAAGCCCTCAGACTAATTCCCAAGTCCCGAGCCTCGACACTTCAAAATCCTGCTTTGCCAAATCCTCCAGAAGTAAAGCCACAGACAACAGGAGGTTATATTCAACATTTTTCCACTTTGTGATTCTATTATTTTATCTTTCACCATCTATTAGGGGAAGTTCTCTGTTTTTCATCCTTTTTTACAATCTTCTGTTTACCTTTCACATAACAGAATCAAGCAGCAAAAATATTCCAAGCTCCTGAACCTGGTTTGAGATGGCAAGCTGAGATGTCTTCATATAGAATGGCAGAAATTGTGTGCTGGTGTCCGATCTGAAACGCAATCTAGTCATTGCATAACAATCATATTTTCACTCCCTTGTATGAAGAACGGGCATGGTTTAGTGTAGAAAGATGCCACTTTTCTTTTGCGTTTGAATTAAGTTTCTCGATCATCCCTTTGGAATGTGGAAGCAAGATGATAATGCCAAGCTCCCGACAAGCTGCCAGATTGCTCCCATTTCAGGCTTCTCTCACCCCACACCTTTCAGAGCCAATCAATTAAATTCTGCAGGACAAATAATCTTCCTTAGTAAACCAGCCCTTTGACTACATCTACCAGCAACATTTTGTATCCAAAGGCATCAATATCAACAAATTGGAGTCATTATTGCCTGATTCAGAAGTTTAACTCCCCTTTTCTCACTATTCATGTGGACACATACCAATAAAAAATCTTTCTCCCCTCACGCACCCACACACATGTTGGGAATGAAGTTCAAAAAAGATGAGAAAAGCAAGAAACCATACAAGAATATGGGGTAAAGCAGGTCAAAATGTTGGGCTAGTTGCTTCAATCAATTTAACTCCATGGGTTAAATGGTTTTCGGAGCCTGAATAATTTCCATAGTTTTATTGGAATGTCAAGATGTGCTTTGACTGGCTGATGCAATTCTACAACTGTCCCTTCAATTCAAAAGACTGGCAAATGAGTGAAAATTGTTCCATGTGTGTTCTCTCCCTTTTGAGAAAGATTCATTATACAGTAAAAGCCCTGGTATCTGGCACCTATGGGGACTGGTAGGTGCCAGATAAGTGTACTTTCCAGTGGCTTGAGAATACTCTTACAATGTGTGACTAATACACCTGTATTAAGAATCAACTGTTTAAAGGAATCTCACGCACAAACTGCCGTGAAGCCTCAACGCACTTCACGTTGTCCTCGTGCAAAATGCACAAGATAGGTTCTGATTGACATTTTAAGATTTCAAGTCTTGGCCGCTTATGTGCCCTGGCACACTGGACTCTGGAAGACAGCTCATGGACTTCTCTGCACTTGAAAACAGAATGGAGTTACTGCATGAGTTTTTCAAGCTTTGTTGGGACCAAGGAAAACTGCCTCAGGATCTTCGTGATGCCACCATCATCACCCTGTACAAAAACAAAGGCGAGAAATCAGACTGCTCAAACTACAGGGGAATCACGTTGCTCTCCATTGCAGGCAAAATCTTCGCTAGGATTCTACTAAATAGAATAATACCTAGTGTCGCCGAGAATATTCTCCCAGAATCACAGTGCGGCTTTCGCGCAAACAGAGGAACTACTCTCATGGTCTTTGCCCTCAGACAGCTCCAAGAAAAGTGCAGAGAACAAAACAAAGGACTCTACATCACCTTTGTTGACCTCACCAAAGCCTTCGACACCGTGAGCAGGAAAGGGCTTTGGCAAATACTAGAGCGCATCGGATGTCCCCCAAAGTTCCTCAACATGATTATCCAACTGCACGAAAACCAACAAGGTCGGGTCAGATACAGCAATGAGCTCTCTGAACCCTTCTCCATTAACAATGGCGTGAAGCAAGGCTGTGTTCTCGCACCAACCCTCTTTTCAATCTTCTTCAGCATGATGCTGAACCAAGCCATGAAAGACCCCAACAATGAAGACGCTGTTTACATCCGGTACCGCACGGATGGCAGTCTCTTCAATCTGAGGCGCCTGCAAGCTCACACCAAGACACAAGAGCAACTTGTCCGTGAACTACTCTTTGCAGACGATGCCGCTTTAGTTGCCCATTCAGAGCCAGCTCTTCAGCGCTTGACGTCCTGCTTTGCGGAAACTGCCAAAATGTTTGGCCTGGAAGTCAGCCTGAAGAAAACTGAAGTCCTCCATCAGCCAGCTCCCCACCATGACTACCAGCCCCCCCACATCTCCATCGGGCACACAAAACTCAAAACGGTCAACCAGTTTACCTATCTCGGCTGCACCATTTCATCAGATGCAAGGATCGACAATGAGATAGACAACAGACTCCCCAAGGCAAATAGTGCCTTTGGAAGACTACACAAAAGAGTCTGGAAAAACAACCAACTGAAAAACCTCACAAAGATAAGCGTATACAGAGCCGTTGTCATACCCACACTCCTGTTCGGCTCCGAATCATGGGTCCTCTACCGGCACCACTTACGGCTCCTAGAACGCTTCCACCAGCGTTGTCTCCGCTCCATCCTCAACATCCATTGGAGCGCTTTCATCCCTAACGTCGAAGTACTCGAGATGGCAGAGGCCGACAGCATCGAGTCCACGCTGCTGAAGATCCAGCTGCGCTGGATGGGTCACGTCTCCAGAATGGAGGACCATCGCCTTCCCAAGATCGTGTTATATGGCGAGCTCTCCACTGGCCACCGTGACAGAGGTGCACCAAAGAAAAGGTACAAGGACTGCCTAAAGAAATCTCTTGGTGCCTGCCACATTGACCACCGCCAGTGGGCTGATATCGCCTCAAACCGTGTATCTTGGCGCCTCACAGTTTGGCGGGCAGCAACCTCCTTTGAAGAAGACCGCAGAGCCCACCTCACTGACAAAAGGCAAAGGAGGAAAAACCCAACACCCAACCCCAACCAACCAATTTTCCCCTGCAACCGCTGCAACCGCGTCTGCCTGTCCCGCATCGGACTTGTCAGCCACAAACGAGCCTGCAGCTGACGTGGACTTTTTACCCCCTCCATAAATCTTCGTCCGCGAAGCCAAGCCAAAGAAAGAAATGACTGTAACGATCGGAACTGAAGTGTATCCCCACGCACAACATTGCTGGTATCCTTGTGTGCTCCCTAGGCTGCCGCCAGTAGTTAACAAAACAGGCTATCATTTATAATATCAATTATGATTTACTCACGTTAAGAGAAGAAGCAGAAAATATTACCAATTAGTTATAGCTAATTCAAGTACTCTGTGCTTAATTGATGACTAAAAAGAAACAAATGATGGGCCCATATGGAAAACATTAACTTCAAATTAGTTTGTGAAAATAACCTACCGTAGGATTTGAGACATTGAAATAGTTACTGGGAACTTTGCTGCTATCATTTCCTTTCATTCATGAAAACATTTCAACATTCTAGTCTTTTGAAACATAATTCCTCTATTATGAGGTAAACCTCCAGCGTGATGGGTTGCAATGTGGATCCTATGGTCATCCAGTAGTTTAGTTAAGTAATTGGCTGGATTCATCTGCCCTGAATTAGATTACTGCCTCTGCTTCCCAGTTTAGTCATCTCACTTCCGCTGCTTTAGGCAGTAGTACGTCAAAAAAAGTTGGAAAAATACCGTCTTCCGAAGTAACTCTGGAGAATAATTATTCCTCGTAATCTCCTCTCTTTCACTGGGATGACCATTTCCTGATGTAAATATGAGACATTAATTCTTTGGAAGGGCACTGCTCTCCAACATTCACAGCATGCATTTACTGAACTCAAGAGAAGATTCTATTGTCTACAGCTCCCTGCATTTCATTTGATAGATGGTGCCGAGTTCGGGTTCTGAGTGGAACAAATTGCCTAAGGTTAGAACATCTCCATGAACACACACACAAAGTGCACAAGAGACTGTCGTCACTTTGCAAAATGAATGCCAGATCTGATTTCAAGCAGGGTTAAAGGAGACTGATTAAAAAAAATTCTCCACCAGTCGGTTAGCACCTGTGGAGAATAACAATTCAGTCTTCTCCCAAAGAAAGCACTCCATCTCTGAAAGACTTGAGTGATTTAATTTTTAAATTTTTTAATTTAATTTTTAAAATTTAAACACAGGCCATTTTGGCTCAAGGATCCAATCCGCCCAATTTACACCCAATTAACTTACAGTGGGAGGAAACTGGAGCCCCCCCGGGGAAGGGGAAAACCCACACAGACACAGGGAGAATGTACAAAGTCCTTACAGACAGTGCAGGATTCAAAACCGTGTACTGATCACTAGCGTTAACTGCTACACAAACTATGCTGCCCTTAATATCATGGATCATTCCAGAATCTGGAAACCATTCGTGGAGGATGAGCTGCTGGCAAAGAAATGCACATTTCAGAATGAATTTTCCATATTTCAGGGCAATACCAGGAAATAAAAACAGGTTTTTTAAAAATATGGAATTATCAGTAGTACATTGCAGATACAAAGATCTACACACACATGCTTCACCAGAATCTACTTACAGTTCCAGCATTTTCCCCATTTTAAATTCCCACCGTTTCCTGTCAGTTCCTTCTATTTACATCTCCCGAGATTGGTTATGATTAACAAGCCTTTACTAGGTCAGTTCCACCACCACTTGTGTCATTTAGTCTTCCTTTGCCCTCCACTCCCTCCCCTTCTCTGCAACTTACAAATGAGAGAAACACAAATGCTGGAATCTTGAGCAAGTAAAGAACTACTGGAGGAACTCAGCCGGCCAGATAGCGTCCATGGGTAGAAATATTCAGTAAACATTTCAGGTCTGAACTGAAACGAAGAAATTGGTGAAATTACAGAGTTAAAGGAGAAGGGAAATCAGGATGTGAATGGCAAGTGTGATGGAACAATCAGCGCCTTCTCCATTACTTCTACTGGGATTTTTACAGTGCTGCTATTTCATCTTTTCTTCTCTCTCTCTCCCGCCCCCCCCCCCACCCCCCCTACAAATTGTCCATGGATCAGCATGTCAACAACAAAGCAATGTCTTGAAGGCACAAGGAACAAATTCTAAACCAAATACCGTGCAAGCAAAATAGGAATATTGCAAGACAGACACAACAGGGACAAGTTCCTGTTTACCTGGTGTTTCTTTTTCATAGACTCACATCATTTCACCCGAGGTACAAGTTGTTAGTCCTTCTGTCACACAAATTAATCTTTTAAGAATATTTTGTGACAGCACAACTCATGAACCTTGCAGATATCCCTCTCTGGATAATAAATGGGAAACAAGGCCCTGAGCAATAATGGAAATTCTCAATGATCAATTTATTGCTATCACTTCCTTGTAACAGACGAACTTGCAACAAAACAACAAGCCAGCTCTGCTCCTTTCTCAAGTCAGTGAACACTTATCTTGGAAGGTAAAAATCCCACCTGACATCTCTCAACTGCAAAGCTGCAAGGATCAAGTTCAGAATCAAAATTTATTGTCGTGAACAAGTCACGATATTTGCTGTAGAAACATGAAAGTTTCAGACACTGTGACAGAGCCGAGGTGTTTGCCCCAATAGCGGGGGAACTCCCAGTGACCATCCATTTCCATTCCTTACCCCATTCCCTTGCTGACATGTCTGTCCATGGTCTCAAGCAATACCTCCTCTTCTGTCTGGGCACCCTCCAACCTGATGGCATTAAAAGAGTTCTCTGGCTTCCATTATAACCTCCCCCCCCACCATTTTCCCCCCACCCCCCACCCCGTCACCTTTCCCCAGCTCTGTCTCTCTCCCTTTTCCCTCCACCTCCTTTCTCACAGCTAAAATCAATTCTCACAGCTAAAATCAATTCTCACCTCTTCCCTTATCACATTCAATTAACACCTTTTGTTGGCCTGGATTCCTCCCCCTGCCAGCAGTTTCTCTATTCTGAGATTTCCTGTTTTTTTGCTTATTCTTTCAGCCACAAAATGTCAGCAATATATCTTTCTCTCCTATGGGCATCGCAAGACCAGCCTGAGTTCCTCCAGCATTTTGGTGTGTTTTTACAAAATTTGTTGTTTCGCGGCTACATCGCAATGCAAGGTATTTCCATCACCCATGTGGTAAACTGTAATGTATAATTATCTGGTCAAGCATGCCTATTGGCCGGTTGTACCACAGGTTCCTGCATAAAGGTGGCTGTTTCACAGCATGGACAGCTGAACAGTAAGGATATCTTATGTTCTCATGTGAATTGGTTTCTGCACAATTGCCTCCTGGATGATTTGACGATGCATCAACCCACATTTCAAAATAAATAAAATATTGCAAGGAAAGGAGGAGACAAAGGGAGTGTTTATGGATCATTGCTCAATCAGGAATCTGATCGCAGAAGAAGCCGTCCTGGTGCCACTGAGTGTTCGTCTTCAGGCTCCTGTACCTTTTTCCCCAATGGTAGCAGAGTGAAGAGGGCCTGGCCTGGGTGGTGGGAGTTTTCTTAACTGCTTCCACCACTACTCCAAGCCACCATCCTTTAAAACCCCAATTCAACCCAAACTCAATTAAAAAAAATCAAGTCAGCACCATAATAAGTTAATGGCTGAACTCAGTGATCCAGCGAGGCTCCATCCTGTATACACAGCTTCCAGCTCAGTCAGCCTGCATTTCCAGTAGTGACAGACCAGGCCATCAAGTACAGTCAGCTGGGCACTTCTCCCTTTGGAAGTTCATGATGGTACCCAAGCAATTACTGTGGCAGTGGAATTTCATAAATAATCTTGCCAAATGGGTCCAGAGCCAACTCTCCAAAGTATCACATCTCCAAGACAAGTATCTCAACTCAGAGAGGGGCTCTGATGGCTCAGAGCACGTTCCCCACTCTGATAAAGAGGCCACTCTTGAATTTCTTTTTAGACCTATTAGTTATTAATATTTATAGCTTGCAATATTGAGCTCCCCAAAAATTGGAGACATATTTCTATAATACAAAATTGCTCCATGATTTTGAAGGCCCTAATCAAGCCACCTCATTTAACAGCAACCAGTTCAATCCTTCCCACTGATTCTTTTTCTGCGGGCCAGGCAGAATTACCACTAATTGGTAGCGCAAAAAAAAAAAATCACGGATCATTCAGCTTTTTCTCCAATGCCTCCAAACTCTGTACTGCAGGCACTCTCAATGGATCAGGTGGCTTCAATGGATAGAAACAGTCAGTGAACAAATTCCAGAGTGGTGCCATCGGTCCTGGTCATGGGATTCCAGAGTGGCATCTATCTGTGGGTGCTGTCTGTCCTCCGGCCTCTCTTTGTTCACTCAAGATTCCACAACCTGCCATTTTTGTGCTTCTCACCTCAAGTTCAAGTTTATTTATTATCCAACTGCACGAGTGCAACCCGACGAAACTGCATTCTCCGGTCCTCGATGCAAACCATGCAGATGCAAGTAACACACATGCAAACAGTACAAATTAAATAAAAATAGTTTAATACACAGTAGAGTCGCCAATAGTTGGTGTGAGCAGTTTCTTTAGTTGTTCATTATTCTCACTGTCCTTGGGAGGCAGTTGTTCCTCAGTCTGGTGGGTTCTGGTTCTGATATCCTGTATCTCTTTCCTGTCGAGAGTAGCTGGGACGATACTGTGTGCGGGATGGTAGATTTTGAGAAAATAAACTCTGCTTGTGCTAACAAAAATCTTTCAAACCTAGTTTGACATCACACTGACAGCTCCATTTCAGTTGTGTCAAATCCAAAAATCTACTTCCCACTATCCTATCCAGTAAGCTACCATTACAAAATTATACTCGAGATTTTAGAATCGCTGTAAATGGAGAGTCAATTTGAAGTGAAACTAAAATTGAAGTAAAAATAATACAAGGTCTTTTTTTAAGCAAAATGTATTAAATAGTAGCAGCAGGGTACTGCTGAACATGAATTCTATGATCTTGGTGCAAAATAATACTGATTTACCGCCACGTATTCTGACACCACCACCTGAGCCAGAGAGCTGGAGGTGGGGTGGGGTGCTACTGATTGATGACTTTACCACAAGCAGAGTTTATTTTCTCAACAACCAGAGTATATTTATAAAGAAGAATGCCAACAACAACTACAAACCCTTAAAATGCAGACCGGACAATATTTGCACAGTCACGTGCATCAGACGTAACAAAAATCTTCTCAACGATTAGCATAATTCACTTTATTCGGGTGTAAATAATCAGAATTGGAATTTATTGCTCTGAACATATTGTGAAATGCATTGTTTTGTGGCAACGTTACAGGTTCAAAATTGCTATAAATCACTTTTTTTAAAAATAAATAAGGGGAAAAAGAGAAAAGAGAGATAGTGTCTGTGGTTCACTGTCCATTCAGAATGATGGCAGAGGGGAAGAACCTGTCCTCATTTTCAAGATCCTACACCTCCTTCCACATGATAGCAGTGTGAAGCGGGGATGGCCTGGGTGATGGGGGTCCTTGAGGATAGAGGCTACTTTCTTGAAATACCGCGTCTTGTAGATGTCCTCGACGGAGTGGACTGATGCCCATAATGGCACTGGCTGAGTTCACAACTCCCTGGAGTCTTTTCCTGACCTCCAATACCAGCCAGTGAGGCAACCAGTCAGAATGTTCTCCACAATACACCTGTAGAATTTTGCAAACGTCTTATGGTGACATACCAAATCTCCCCAAACCCCTAATGAGCCTTCATGATTGCATCGACATGAAGGTTCCAGGACAGATCTTCAGAGATGTTGACACCCAGGAATTTGAAGTTCTTGGCCCTTTCCACTGCTGGCCCCTTGATGAGGACTGGTGGCATTTAAGGGCAGTTATCAAATTCAGAACAGATATCATGGATGCATTTACTTGCACATTGAAGCAGCTGAGGCCATAACAGAATCATTACTCTGGGACACAAACAGTAGTTTGTTGCATTTTTTAAAATTTTACTTTTGATTTACAAAGACATGCAAATCCCAACCAACAAATCAAATTCTTTCAACAATAGTATATAACATACAGAGTCTATTTTTCCCCTAACCCCTCCCTTCCTTCCATACAACAAAGAAAAGATTATATAAAACAAATATAAAACTCTTCAGGGAACTTGAGGAAACCCCCCCCCCCCACAAAAAAAATAAAAAAGATAAGGAACAAAATACAAGAGCCCGTCATCTGCGCCACGACCCACATCATTGATCTCAATCATTCCACTAATGGATTGATGAATTTCTAAAATTCAGAAGAGGTAGAATTATATCTGTGTACCAATGTGTTGCAGATAGGGTTGCTACACTCTTACAAATGTATCATATTTCCTCCTTAAATTGAACATGTTTTTCTCCAGGGGAATACAACTTGGCATTTCCATACTCCATCGTGTAATATTTAATTGGGAGTCGGACTTCCACGTGACCGCGATACACTTCCTGGCTACCTGGGCAGTATCTGGACAGTTTAAAACTCATGTCCATAATGTTTCCCAGAAGGTACAATTCCAGATCCTGTGGAAAATCCCCTTTGAAATTTTTTTTTCAGAATGTTCCCAGGTCCTCCCAGACACCTTTGTACGCAGCCAGGTTGAATGGATAAAGGTTCCAATCTCCACATCACACCAAAGCACATTTTCGAAATTTCTGGTTTAGCTTTATGTAATTTTTGTGGTATGAGGTATAATTGATGCAGGAAATTGCCTGCCACCAATCTGTACCTGGCATTAATAACTGCTGTTATAATATCCAGACCCAAGTTTGACCAACTCCGCTCGTGGATTGTTGTGCCCAAGTCCATCTCTCACCTTTCCCTCGACTTGTGTAAGCCCATCTTCAGGCCCTCGCTTTGGAATAGGAGATACATCACTGAGATGAACTTGCACATATTCCCCTTTTGAATTAGAATCTCCATGGGACTATACACGGGGAGGGCCAAATTATCCCTTAAGAAAGCTCTTAGCTGAGGATAACAGAAGTTTTATTAGACAAATCATATTTATTCCTAAGATGCCCTTGCTCATAACAATCCTCGATACACCTGATCCCTTCCGATCAAACAATAGCTTGTTCAACAAACAATGTGGCAACACCTCCCCTTTATGCTGCAGAATGATACAGGTAACCATGCCAGTTTTCCATGCCAGGTAACCATGTCATACCAGGTTGTGGCGATGGCTCTCAAAATTAAACCAAGAGGTGAATTCAGCTTCCTCCACGTAATATGGGTAAGGGGACAAAAAGTGATCAGCCTGTTGCCAGAGAAGCACACAGCAAGCCTAAACTACAGCTCTATATTGGGCAGATCAAGCCACTGTATAACTGTCACTATGTAAAGTGGTGGTCATCCATAAAATTACCTTTTAAAAACACATTCTGTGGAAACACCAGGGATACCTGTCTGAAATTACAGTACAAATCCTGCAGCTTATTTTAAGAAGGGCAACAATATGTTAAAAGTTATCACAGCTTGCAAGTTATAGTGAAACAGCACAGAGCTCCTAAGTGTCAGGTCACCATCCCCCATCAAGATCAGCTTCAATACAACATCAGCACATAAGCTCTTTTTTGTTAAAGCCACAGAGGCTGTTTCTGTTCTGCTGTCGGAACAAATTTCAAATGAAGCACACAGGAAGTCGGTGTTTTTGCCACATTCTGGGATAACAGTCTTTCTTTATTCTAACAATACCACAAGGATCCATACCATCCTGAAGGGGAGAAGGAGTGAGAGCAAGCTGGGTCTCCATATGGATCCATGAAGATCGCAGCACAGGGAATATCAGGGCATCCAATCAGTTACTCAAGTCAATTGGCCGCCTGATGCGATAGATTTAGTGAAGCGTTAGGTCTCTCACTAACTTACTGACACCACAAACCCAGACTCATCAAAAAGTTTAAATTGAGAGGACTGCGGTTTAAACGCTTGATCACACTTGCCTGGTCTCAGAGGTTCCTCCTTTCACAAAACCTCCTGCAAATGATCTTTCCTGTTTACCCAATTGGTCGTCTAAACTTCTCATTCATACACTTTCACTGTCAGTGAACACTCTGCAATTCCCCTGCAATGGCCCATGAATAAACAATTGAAACTAAGTCACCATAAATTAAAACAAATTGAATTTTTAGAGCAGATCTAAAAGACACACCAAGTGACCACAGATGCTGTAATTTGGAGGTAAAAACAAACGGCTGGAGAACCTCAGGCAGCATCTGTAGAGGCAAAGGGATGGTTGACATTTCAGGTCAAGAGCCTGTACCAGGGGTAAGAAAGTCAGGAGGGGACAGCCACCTTAGAGGAGAGGGGAAGGTGAGGAAAAGGCTGGCAGGTGACAAGTGGATCCAGATGAGGAGGGAGATGATGGGCAGATGAAGCCAATAGGGTGCAGGAAGGCAACCTTACAGCATCTGCAGGCAATTGTCTCCAATTCACCTTCCAACTTCTGTCTCCTCCTGTCATCAGGCTCAAACGGTCCTTGTCTTCTTCCTTCTCTTTCCTCCAACTGCTGCTGTTTACCAACTCCATCTCCCTCCCCAACCTAGCTCATCATTTCCCTTCTCAACTCATTCCGCTCCTCCTTCGCACCTTTTTATATTGGATTATCAGCCCAAGCACAGGGCCTCGACTCTGTGGCCACAGTTACCGTTGGACAGACTGAGGTCCTCCAGCAGTTTTTTTTCTGCACACAATGAGGCAGCTTGTCATCCAAACACCATGCAACCTAATTTAGTGTAATCAATCTAAGACAATGTTATTTTTAAAGTTTGACCTGGAGTCAGATGCTCTCTGATAGTTGCAACTTTTGGACTCTGTGTCCCAACTTTCAGGGACTACCAACGAGTGCATATACTCTGAGTCCCTATTTTCCGGGACTGTTTATATACCCATCCATACTGGTGTTCGAACTATAGTACTTTACTCATAGGTCCAGTCTGGAGTATATATTTTGAAAGGTTAAAAATGCCCGGATTCCAAAGGATTAAGAGTCTATTCAGGTCAACAGTTGGAAAAGGAAGAATTGCTATGAATTCAACAACATGTTAATCTTACAGCATCGCCCTGGCTTTGCTTACCAGAAATTACAGAACGTATGACCACGTTGGAATCTGGAGATCCCTGACAAGGTTATCATTTCAAGCCCAGCCTACACTGTGTTTAAGATGGTGGGGAGCTTCAGTCCTTCTGATAACAACTTTCCCATAGACCTTTGGAGGAGGGTCTAGATTCAGTTTCATCTTTAGATCAAGCAAGTGGATGCCGTCAGAGGTTCCTCTTCTATTAGTTGCATTCATTCCTGATTAAGACTGGAGAACTTCAACGTCAACCATGTCGCATCGAAGAGGAAGTTAGATAATCATGTGACAGTGAAATAAATAAATGAAGATTATACACACACACATATATATACACATACTGCAGTGTCCATGACATGAGGCGACAAACTTAAGTAAGATTCATATCATTTTTAAAAACATCCACTATTTTCATCATACTACATTTAATTGGCTCAGATTTTGTAGCACAAATATTTGTTACAATAGATGACGAACATCATTTCCAATAGTATTCAAAACAATGGCAGCTTTACGTTCTTTGTTTTTTTTCCCCCACCACTACCCAAATGCCATTTAATGGTAGAGGCTGCACATTATTCAATTTCCAAATCACAGGAGCTTTAATAAGGTCGATAGAAAGCCCAATAAAGGCAGAGAAACTAAAGTTAAGGGGTAGGTTTTAAAGAATATACAAAGAAAGAGAGCCATGGGAAGGGGAAGTGATGGGAGAAAATTTTAGAGCTCAAGGACTTATTTATTAGCAAGTAAAAGCAAAGCAACTCATCAATGCAGTAATCAAGATTAAAGGTGAGATTAAGAATGGGAACATCTTAATTTTCCTGAAGGTTAAATGGATAAAATGGCAGTAGAGATACTTGAGAAGGGGAGGGAGATAACAGAGGAATTTGAAAGTGAGAATGAAAAGTTTAATATCGAGGCACTGCTAAAACAGGAGCCCCTGGGTGCATCCTGCACAAGGAGACCCAACATAGTGACAATGTTTCAATAAAGTTATCTTAAGTCAGAGAAAAAAATGGGACAGAAAATGGTACAACTTGGACACAAGGAGCAGAGTTTACGAGGTTAAATAAAAAAGTGAGTGGCCAACTTCAAGACTGGAATAAGTCTGAATGTGACAAGGCATGGTGAAGTTTTCTATAGCAAATGATGAGACAGGAGATTGTTACAGCGTTGGAAAGAGCGATGCTGCAATTGGCAGTCTGAAACTCACCTCCAATTCGTATTTGACTTGAGATTAAAGTAGTCTCATTCCCACCCCCCCCCCCCACCCCACAGCTTGTTAATGTGGTGCAGATGGAGAGGTAAGAGAGTGTGCGGAGACGGTCAAAGGGAATGACTTTGGACTTTCCTGGGTGGTTTGGAGAAAATTCTTGTTCGTCCATTGCTGGGTGTCAGACAAGCGATAGAATATCTGGAGAAAGGGAAGGGTTTACAAGAGCATAGTGGAGATAGACTTGGATGTCATCACAAGACATGGAATTTGCCATTCCACGTTTAGATGATACCATGTATACAAGAATAGGGTTGGAGTTGGTAACGGTTCTGAGGGGAGAACAGACAAGAAATGTTTCTTTCACACCTCTAGGTCTGCATAATGTATTTTGTGCCTTTATGTTGAGAATCTGTCATACCAAGCAAAAATACAACACTTAGAAGGTCAATTAGTGTACTTTATATACAGACACATATACACAACCAACATTTCAGGCTTGAGCCCATCATCAAGGTACGGAAAACTGTCAGCAGGTGTCCGAATAAAAAGGTAGGGGAGAGGAGGAGCACGGTCCTCAAGGCAGGAGGTAATAAGTGGAGAAGTGAAGGAGGGCACAGCAACAGTTAGCTCAGTGAATAGAGAGAGGGAAAGAAGACAAAGGGAAGGGAAGGGGGGGGAAAGAAAAGAGAGTAGGTTGGCAGAAACCAGAGAAGTCGATGTTAATGCCATCCGCTAACCTACTCTCCTTTCTCCGTCCCTTTCTATTCACCAAGCCATCCTTCCTCTCACTGCTTGCTGCTGTGCCCTCCCTCCCTTCTCCACCTATTACCCCCTGCCTTTGTGATTGTGCACCTCCGGCCCCCCCAATCCCACTTTTTGTTTGGATGCTTGCAGACAATTTTCCATACCTTGATGAAGGGCTCAAGCCTGAAACATTGATTACGTATCTTTATCTTTGCTACATAAAGGACACTGTTTGATCTGTGTTGTATTTACTATATTGTGTTATTTCAACCACTGTGTCCTCAGACTTTCGTGTTTTACTTTTAGTTACCAAGGTCACGCTGTTCAATAATGAAGGAAAGTGCGCAGTCAACTATGAACAGGTAAAGAGAGGCTAATTTGCCTTTCACAGTAACTTTTGGTGTTGTGACTGGACAAACATGGATTTCCAGGAAAGTATGCGCAAATTTGGGAGATAACATTCAAGGACTTGGGATAACACACTGCTGGAGAAACTCAGCAGGTCAGTGTCCTTAATATAGCAAAGATAAAGATACACAACCAACGTTTCGGGCTTGAATCTTTATTAGGGTATGAACAAATGGTGGTGGGGGAGTGACAGGGGAGGAGAACAGTCCCACAGGCAGCAGATAATAGGTAGATAAGGGAAGGAGGGAGGGCATACCAGCAAACGGGGTGGGGGGGGGGTGGCTCTGTGAATGGAGAGGGAGAGCGGGAGGAAAG
The DNA here is from genome assembly GCF_036971445.1 of Narcine bancroftii. Taxonomy (NCBI): domain Eukaryota; kingdom Metazoa; phylum Chordata; class Chondrichthyes; order Torpediniformes; family Narcinidae; genus Narcine; species Narcine bancroftii. The sequence goes on along the minus strand of NC_091479.1, from coordinate 19,641,717 downwards.
GAGACAGAGGGATAAGGAAGAACAGGAAATTGGAGAAGTCAATGTTAATCCCATTGGGTTGGAGAGGGCCCAGACGGAGTATTAGATGTTGTTCCTCCAATTTACAGTACGAGAGGCCATGGAAAGACACGTCAGCGCAGGAATGGGGCGCAGAATTTAAATGGTTGGCTACTGGGAGATCCCTGTCACTGATGTGGACAGAGGGAAGGTACTCAGCGAAGCGATCTCCCAGTCTATGTGTAGTGTCTCGATGAAGAGAGCCTGCAGATACTGGAATCTGGAGCACACCACAATCTGCTGCAACGCAGCAGGTCGATCCACCGAGTTCCTCCAGCAGCTAACGGATGTTATTCTGGGTACTAGAACTTCCACCAAAACCCCCCATGCTGATCCCCCAAAGCAGAACCTTAATTTACACACTGCCAAACTGCTACATGACTAAAAGTTACACATTGTTGTGGTTAGCACAATGCTATTACAGTGTCAGAGTTCGAATCCAGCCCTGTCTGTAAAGGAGCTTGGCGTTCTCTCCATGTCCACATGGGTGCTCCGGTTTTCTCCCACACTTCAATGGCATTCGGGGTTTGTAGGTTAATTGGTCACATGGATGTATTTCAAAGGTGCAGGCTCGAAGGCTGGAAGGGCCATTTACAATGCTGTATCGCTACAGAACCACAGAACGCACCAGCATAGAAAACAGGCCCTTCAGCCCTTCTAGTTTGTGCCGAAGTATTATTCTGCTTAGTCGCAGTGACCTGCACCCAGTTCAAAGCCTCCCATAATCCCTCTCGTCCACATGCCTGTCCAAACTTTCTTAAATGTTAAAATTGAGCCCGAATTCACCACTTCAGCTGGCAGCTCTTTCCACGCTCCCACTACTCTCTGGGTGAAGAAGTTCCCGATAAACTTTTCCCCTTTTGCCCTTAACCCATGTCATCTGGTTTGTATCTCACCTACCCGAAGTGGATAAAGGATACTTGCATTTACTCCATTACCCTCATAATTTATATACCTCTATTAAATCTCTCCTCAGAAGGGAAATTTTATAGTAGTTATGGAGATTTTAACATGCAAGTAGATGAAAACTAGATTGGGATTGGATCGAGAGAGAGAGAGAGAGAGAGAGAGAGAGAGAGAGAGAGAATTTGTAGAAAGTCTATGACATATCTTTTTAGAGCAGCTTGTTGATGAGCCCACTAGGGGACTGTCTGTACTAGATGAGGTGTACAATGCACCAGAGGTGATTAGAGAGCTTAGAGTAAAGGAACCCTTAAGGGGCGATGATGAAATTATCCAATATTTTTTGTCATTCTATGTAAAAGCAAGCACCATGTTGCAGAGAATGCTCCCAGTCACAGCTGTTTTGACCCCAAAAAGCACCCCATAACTGCCAGCACATATGGTTTGATCATGAAATATTTCGACGGCAAAAAAAACAAGGCAGTTTACAAAGCACTCCGGGTCTTGCTGTTTACTTGCAAACAGTTTATAGACAAATGAAACAAGAGAAACTGCAGATGCTGGAGTATGGTGCAATAAAACATTCTGGAACTCGAGCTGGTCAGTGGAGTGGGGAGGGTGAAGAAATTGTTTGTTTCAGGTCAAAACTGGTTTTGAAGATGGATTGTGATGAGAGGAGGTAGCTAATAAAATGAAGAGAGGGTGGGAGGGATAGGAGAGGGGCCAGAAAGGGATTGGCTAACTAAGGAGGGGTGGATGATGGATGGATGAGGGTTGAGGGGTGGAATTATAACCATATAAGCACAGAACAGGCCAGTTTGGCCTTACTAGTCCATGCCGGAACAATCCCTACCTTCCTAGTCCCACTGACCAGCATCTGGTCCATACCCCTCCAATCCTCTCCCCTCCATGTAATTATCCAGCCTTTCCTTAAATGTAAATAACGTCCCTGCTTCAACCACCTGCGCCAGAAGCTTATTCCACATCCCAACCACCCTTTGCGTGAAGAAATTTCCCCTCATGTTCCCCTTATAATTTTCCCCTTGCAATCTCAAACCATGGCCTCTGGTTTGAATATCCCCGACTCTTAATTGAAAAAGCCTATCCACGTTGACTCTCTCTGTCCCTTTTAAAATCTTGAACACCTCCATCAAATCTCCCCTCAATCTTCTACCCCCTCAATCTTCTGCGCTCCAGAGAAAAAAGCCCCAGGCTGCTCAACCTTTCTCTGTAACTCAAACCCTGACTTCCTGTCAACATTCTCGTGAACCTTCTCTGCACTCTCCCTATTTTGTTTATATCCTTCCTATAATTTGGTGACCAAACTGCACACAGAATTCCAAACTTGACCTCACCAATGCTTTGTACAATTTCATCGTAACATCCCAACTCTTGAATTCAATACTCCGATTTATGGAGGCCAACATTCCAAATGCCTTCTATCTACCTGAGTATCAACTTTGAGGGTACTATTTACCATAACTCCTAAATCCCTTTGTTGCTCTGCATTCCTCAATTGTCTACCATTCAATGTATATGACCTATTTAGATTTGGCTTTCCAAAATACAACACTTCACACTTATCCGTATTAAATTCCATCAGCCATTTCTCAGCCCACTCCTCTCGCTTTCCTATATCCCTCTGGTAGGCAGAGGGAGGGGACTGAGAGGTCCAAGGCAGAGAAAGATAAGATGAGGTTGAAAGTGGAGACAGTTGAAAGAGAGAATTTAACAGTAACATTGAAGTGAGATAGTTGTATCACCAAATATTATTGATAAGTGAAGTGAATGAGCAAATAAAATGGCAATAATATAATGTGGGAAAATATTTTAACCTTGGAAGTCATAACATTATTCTTTATTATTTAAATCTTGAACAATGCAGCAATAGAATAGACGGGTCCTTCGTATCGGACGCACAAATCTCACAAACCGGTGCCATCGATGATCAGGAAGACTAACGAAATGCTACCTTTTATTTCAAATATGTTGGGACAGTAAAAGTAGAGATATGTATTGACTACTCTAGTGGACTCTATTGAGGCCAAGGGACCAGAGGTCCAGTTTAGCTCTCCTCATTTAATAAAGATCTTTGGAGGTTCCCTGAGAAAGAAAGGACTACCCATTGAGTTTAAAAGTTAAAGACACAGCATTATTGAAGCATGCAAGATTCTTAGAGGTTTCACAGTAAAATCCTGGGAGGAAGTTTTCTCTTAAGGGAGGGTATAGTTCTTACAATAAGAAGAAAAATGAAGAAGAATTTCTTCTTTAAAAGTTATTGGAACTCTGAGCCAGAAAACTGCAGTGACAAATAATCTGGTGGGCGGGCAGCTGAGGATCCGCGGTCGGGAGCTCAGATGGGTGAGAGGTGGCAGTGGGGGCATCGGGAGTTGGGATGGGCAGACGTCCGGGGTCTTGGCAAGAGATGGCGGTTGGAGTGTCGGGGCCAAAAATTGGGGTGTGTGGGGGGAATAGGTTGACTTTTACATGTGATTTATGGGAGAAAAAAGATTTTGGGGCCAAAAATAGGGAGTTGACTTTTACACGGTATAGACTATTACACGTTGTATTCAAGGATGGAGCAAGTCATCTGGAAACTGTTGTTATTGTTTTAAAAATACCATGGGGCAATTCAAATCCCTGAAGTGAATTTTTTGAAAAAAGTCAGACTTATTGTCTCAATCATATCGCATGAACGCTAAATTTAAAAATTATAATCTTTCACTTTAATTAATTCTTAAAGCTTCTCTGCTTATTGTTTGTGCTAAATGTATGCTTTCAATCAAAAATTATCTTCAACAGACTGCGTCAGGGCAGAAAGTTTATGGAGAAGGCAAAATAGAAACTAGTGTGTGTGTGTGTGTGTGTGTGTGTGTGTGTGTGTGTTGGGGTGGGGGGGGGGGTGGTAAAACAATGTTCTTTATTCAGCTGCAGAACTTTTTTTCAGGCATCTCTCAGCACAACACTTCTGTCTATTGGGGGTTTTCCACAGATTTATTTCCAGATTCTTTCACTGGAAATCTGCAGCTCCTCCCGCTTCCTCATTCCATTCCTTTCAGCCATTCAACTCACTGAGAGATTCAGACCCATTGCCATGATGCAAAATTCAAAGTTCAGATTTATTGTCCGACCCTGAGGTACTTTTTTTTCCCCTGTGGGCCAGGCAGAATTTTATTCATCAGTAGTGCAAACTGTACAAAAGTAAGTCTTTAAATTCCTCAGTCTATTGTTTAAGGAGAATGATGGAGAAGGGGTAGCAACTGTTCCTGGACCTGGTGGGGTGAGTCTTGAGGCACCTGCACCTCTTTCCTGATGGCAGCAGCGAGAAGCGAGCAGGTAGTGGGTGGCGGTAAGGATTCTTGATGATTGCTGCTGCAGTGTAAGCGAGCAGGGGTTTGCGCTAGGCTGAGAGCGAACCCCAGCTACCCGGCTCTCCCATCCATCCTGCTTGCCAATGTCCATTCCCTGAAGGACAAAATGGACCACATCCAACTCGAGAGGTCTGCGCAGCACGAGTACAGGGACTGATGTGAAATGTGGCTCAGCGACAGAGTCCTGGACACCGTCATTCAGCTGGATGGACTCAGGCTAACAAGATGCTGCTCCGTGTGGAAAAGTCCGTGGTGGTGGCTTTTGTGTTTACATCTACACAGAATGGTTATTGCTCAGCACTGGTGGAATCTGTGACTCAGATGTAGACCATCTTATCTACCACAGGAATTCACACGGTCCTCATGGTTAGAGAATACATTCTCTCCCCCCTCCCCACCCCTTCCCCACCAGCACTAATGCTAAGGAAGCAATCTGGGAACTGTCTCCTTCAAAGTCATCAGTGTCCTGCCTCAATAACTACCGACCGCTCTGTTGCACTCACGTCCAATGTCATGAAGTGCTTCGAGAATCTCGTCAGCCAGCACATCAAGCTCCTGCTGCCCCATCACTTGACCTCCCTACAGTTCATGTATAGATCCAAACAACCCTCCATCTAGCCCTCACCCACCTGGAAAATAAGGACATGCGTATTTGAATTGACTTCAGTTTGGCATTCAACACAATCGTACCCGATAAGGAAGTTGAGCCTGCTGGGCCTAAACTCCTCCCTCTGCAATTGAATTCTTAACTTCCTGACTGGGAGACCTCAAGCAGCCCGGATCGGAAAGAGCACTTCTAAGACTATTACACCGAGCTCGGGGGCCCCCAGGGCTGTGTGCTTAGTCCACTGTTGTTCACTTTGCTGACTCATGACTGTGCAGCTAAATACCATCAAGTTTGCTGACAACACAACCTTGGTGAACCTTATCAGCAAGAACAATGAGCCAGCATACAGAGATGAGATGCAGTCGCTAGCAGACTGGCGCAGAGCCAACAACCTGCATCTTAATGTTAATAAAAACATAAGGGATGGTTGTCGACTTGAGGAGGGCCAGGGATCACTCTCCATTGACCATTGACGGCTCTACCATTGAGGTCGTCAAGAGAACCAAGTTTCTTGGTGAGCACTTGGCGGAGAATCTCACCTGCTTCCTTAACACCAGCCCTGGAGCCAAGGCAGCCCAGCAGCACATCTACTTCCTGCAAAGGCTGAGGAAAGTTCACCTCCCACCCTCACTACATTCTAGAGGATGCATCGAGAGCATCCTGAGCAATTGCATCACCGCCTGGTTTGGTAACTGTACCTCCTCAGACCATAAGAGCCTGCAGAGGAGAGTGGAGTTAGCAGAAAAGATCATTGGGGTCTCTCTTCCTTCCAATGCGGGCATTTACAACACACGGTGCATGCAGAAGGCAAATAACATTGTGAAGGACTTCTCACTCCCCTCTTGTGAAAATCTGGAAAGAGATACTGTACCATTCGGGCCCACGTTTCCAGATTGAGCAAGTTTTATTTCTCTCCAAGCCATCAGGCTCCTTGATTCCTGAACATATGTGGATTTTTATTGTATTATTGACTTAATATTTAACTCCTATTTATGTAAAACTGGTCCATGGTCCTGGAGAAACACCATCTTGTCTTTACTGCGCATTGCATTAGCAGTTATGGTATGAACGACAAATAAAGGTGACTTGGCCTCCAACGGCAGCGTTCCCTTGTAGATGTTCTCGATAGTGTTTTCTCTGGGCTGTGTCCACTACTTTTTGGAGGGCTTCAATACTCAGGAATATTGGTACTCCAGACCAAGCTGTGATGCAGCCTGAGAATTTAAAAATGCTCACCCTCTCCACCTCCCCATGATCACTGGATCATACAGATATTGCAAGGGATATTATGTTTTGATACAAATGTTAAAAAAAAGTTTTAAGGATTAAGTGAGTCGTTGGCCTGATAGTTTAATGCCTTCGTTGTGCAATGGTTCATAGTTAAAAATAAGCCTAGCTGTAAAAAAATTGCACTTAAGATTAAAAAAAAGCAAATTCGTTCTAAGAGTACAGCATATTTAACCCAAGTTATATCAGCTACAGACTAATGCAATTAAACAAACTGCCCATGGGCTTTCTAATTTTATCTGACAAGTTAGTCATGCTGCTATGTACCCAGAATGCTAGCTAATCATCCTCGGAATCTGAAATCCTGCTCGTAATAAATCAGATCAGGAACTATTTAAGAGGTTTGAGCAGTTGAATATCTTAGGCATGCAAGACTGTGGGCAAAGTGGTGGAAAAATGGGATTAATTGTGGTGGGCTGAATGGCCTGCTCCCATACTTTGAGTTCACTGAGAATTATCGTGAAAAAGCATCTTTTACCCTGAATGTGATGTGTGCTTTCAATTTTTTAGTTTGTCCAGTCAATCAGGAGCAGTGTAGAGGTGACTAATTCTACATTCAACTTTCCATCGAATATCAGCAAATAATGCCGCACATTGAGGTTTTTTAAATGCACAGTTGTTTTGGAACAATTTACAATCTAATCATTCCTGCCGTGATATCTCTTGGTTTTGCTCACGTCATTCTTAAATTGTCAGATTAAAATAGAGATACAAGGTTTTAAAGTGTTATTTGACATCCACATCTGCTAAAGAGAAAATGAACATCACACCATTCTCTTTTTTTTTTATTTTTCACACTATAAACCACATTGATCAAGATACATACATTTTTCTTTTCAAATATATACAGTGTTGTTTTCTCCCCCCCCCCCCTTCCCATCCCACCCTCCCTACCTCCCCTCCCATTCATTTAAAGTTCAGAATCTAAGATACATTAAACCCGTCAAACAATGTTGTCACTCAATAAAAATAAACAAGAAATTCCACTGAGTCAATTCTTTTCATTTCCTTCTCCTTCTGTCATTTTAGGTGGTAGATGTCTCTATTGTGGTAGGTTTTCTCTATTGTGTTTCATGTATGGCTCCCATATTTGTTCAAATATTGTAATATTATTTCCTAAATTATATGTAATTTTTTTCTAATGGAATACATTAATTCATTTCTATCTTTGGCTTGGCTTCGCGGACGAAGATTTATGGAGGGGGTAAATGTCCACGTCAGCTGCAGGCACGTTTGTGGCTGACAAGTCCGATGCGGGACAGGCAGACACGGTTGCAGCGGCTGCAGGGGAAAATTGGTTGGTTGGGGTTGGGTGTTGGGTTTTTCCTCCTTTGCCTTTTGTCAGTGAGGTGGGCTCTGCGGTCTTCTTCAAAGGAGGTTGCTGCCCGCCAAACTGTGAGGCGCCAAGATGCACGGTTTGAGGCGATATCAGCCCACTGGCGGTGGTCAATGTGGCAGGCACCAAGAGATTTCTTTAGGCAGTCCTTGTACCTCTTCTTTGGTGCACCTCTGTCACGGTGGCCAGTGGAGAGCTCGCCATATAACACGATCTTGGGAAGGCGATGGTCCTCCATTCTGGAGACGTGACCCACCCAGCGCAGCTGGATCTTCAGCAGCGTGGACTCGATGCTGTCGACCTCTGCCATCTCGAGTACTTCGACGTTAGGGATGAAAGTGCTCCAATGAATGTTGAGGATGGAGCGGAGACAACGCTGGTTGAGGCGTTCTAGGAGCCGTAGGTGATGCCGGTAGAGGACCCATGATTCGGAGCCGAACAGGAGTGTGGGTATGACAACGGCTCTGTATACGCTTATCATTGTTGTATTCTCAAGTTATCTTCTAATTTCCAGGCTGACATAATACATTTTTTTGCTACAGCTAGGGCTATCCTAACAAATCTTTTTTGTGCACCATCCAAATCAAGTCCAAATTCTTTGTTTTTTATGTTACTTAGGAGGAAGATCTCTGGTTTTTTTTTTGGTATATTGTTTTTTGTGATTTTATTTAATATCCGGTTTAGATCTTCCTAAAATTTTTTCACTTTAACATCACACCATTCTCAATGCACCTTTTGGCATTGCCCTCCACCGAAAATCTGAACACATACGATACCGTCAAATTGATTTCTGTACATGGCGATCGACCAGTTCATTGTTGAACCTAATATTTTGCACTTGGAATGATAACTTGTGTGACTGTAATAATGAATTTTTCTGAAGGTTTTAACTTGTTATACCTGTCCTTTCACTGAACACAATGTTTGAATGGGACGTTTGAAATCTGGAGACCAATTCCCAAATCCTCAAATAGTCAGAACATATTAACATCACAATCACAATTCTAGATGGTAGAGTATTTATCCATGAAAAGAAGAGATGCAATTTAAAATGGAATCACATGAAGACTGGGAGCATTGCAATGTCAGAGATATGTCGTTATGGAGCATCATTGATGGATGTCAATAGATCCGCTGGACCTTTCAGATTAGGTTGATATGGTATCCTGACCAGCATTTATCCCTCAACCAGCGTCTCTACTTGCTCGAAGCCTGAGGAAATTTGGCACGACACCTGCACTCCTTAACAACTTCTTTATTTGCACTACTGAAAGAATCCCCTCAAGGTTCATCACTGCATGGTACAGGAACTGCTCTGCCGCAGGCTGCATAAAACTGCAGTGTCTGAATATGGTTCTATCACATGCATTCTCCTCCACTGACTCAGTCGAGACATCCTGCTGCCTTGCAAAAGCAGCAGATGCATGAAAAGACTTATCCCATCCCAGCCACACTCTCTTCCCTAGAAGAAGCTTCACAACTCTTGAGGTTATGCACCAGAGATTAAAGGAGTTTCTTTTCCACCACTATCAAATTCCTGGATGAATTTAACAATAGTCAAATTATGTTGCCTTTGCTCTGTACCAACTAATCTTTCTCTGTAATTCTGCACTTTTGTACTGACTTATTTGCTGTACTATGTATAAGATGTCTAGCTGAGCTGCTCGCAAAATAATCAATCACTGTATTTTGAATGACTTGGCTTGCTTATGACCAAACACATGGTCAGGAGGGCAAATAGGTGGAGTTAGCTTTCTCAACTGTCAGTTTGCAGAGGTTTGAATCCTTTTTAGATCCAGAACCAGTTTGTCTTGCAAGGCATACGTGCCAGGGTTTCTTCAAGGTAATTAAAATATTCCTCCGATCTGCCAGTAGTTGAAAACGTATAAACTCCAGTTGCTTGAATTATTCAGCAGGTTGGGCAGCATCGGCAGAGAAACTAAAGCTGCTTTCAGTAGCTCGGATGCAGATAATGAGCTGGCAGATGCGGCCGGGGGAGTGCAGCTGGGACGTTCAGGTGTCTGCAGAAAAGCGCCTCTCTGTCACCTGAACGTGCCGGCTGAAGGAGAGCCGCGTCCGAGCGAACGCTGGCTCCTGTGGACTGTGGCCGTAGTCCGACTGCTGCTTTCAGGTGCAACTGGGGATTCTCTGAGCCGGAGAATATACCTACAGGAGGAGGATTAGGTCAGTGCTCCTCCTGGCCGGGTTCTCCGCCCGACAGCCACATTGGGGAAGAATAGGCAGCTTTACAATCAGGTATTCTGGCCACCTGAAAGTGGCCAAGGTTAATCTTTCAGTTCAATGACCTTTCATCAGAACTGAAGCAGTCTAAAACAATTTGTTTTACATTCATTGCTTGCAGGGGTGTGGAACATTTTGATGATCACCATGTGTGATGGTTTGGTGCTGGATGTTTACGTCTTATTATGCAGGGAAGTGCTCAGATGCCAGACTAGATCAGTTTTTAAAGCAAACCCCATTTGTACGAAGACAACATTCCTCGAGAAGGTGTACTCATCACCAGGTTTATTTGGAACAGCCCGTTGCGTCTCACTCAAGGCAGACTCTGAAAGTTAAGCAAATTCAAGTCCGTCACTGTGTTCACTGTGAACAGTGTGAACACACTGGGGCTGAGTTCAAGGGGTTCGGATTGCCTGGTCCCAAACTTCACACTGAGGTGTGGAAATTGCTTTTGCATGACTTTTATTTAGGTGGGATAATTTCGGCACACTACCTCGAAATGCATCAAAATCTCATTGGTTTCATTGCTTTCTACTGAGCTAATCTAAATACAATTTTCTATTTTATTTCAGATGAAAGATTACCTCCTGTCAGTAATATCACGTCAGTAAAAACTTGCTCTTATAATTGTTGTCTGACTATAACTACAATTACAGACATTTATACCTTAAACTTTTTCTGCTTTGTGACACTGTGGCTTTGGTTGTTAAGATATTAAACTGAGCTTTCCAGTTTCTATCAGCTTTCCAGTTTCTATCAGCTTTCCAGTTTCTATCAGCTTTTCAGTTTGCAACCAAACAATCTTCATTCGTCTCTCTTTCTGCACATGTCTGCTGTCTACACATCCTTCAAATGATTCGACCTATTCCTTTTTTAAATTTTATATTAAAATTCCTAGATCCTGGGATCTGGGCCGCAAGATGGCTGTACCTATGATCAGCAACAAGCATGAGGGGTTGCAGGCTCTGCTGGCCCAGGGAAGCCCCCGCCCCCCCCCCAGCAGTTTGAGAAGGAGAAGCAGAGATGACTCATGGGATGGTGAGTCAGTGAGGAGCTCTGAGGCTGAAGAACACACAGGCAGACTCGTGGCGAGGAACCCATTCAAGCTATGGGCTGCGCACTGCTGGAGACTGGTCTGAATGGCTGAAGGGGTACCAAGCCACTGAACTGGGATGCAAGAAGGCGCTGGAGCCCTCTTGATCGTGTCAGAGGTGTGCATTTGGAGCTCGGGTCGCTGATGGTTTGAATTGAAGTCTGTGTGACTGCAGTAGCACTGGAGGTGAAGTCCTTCTTGTTTCTCTTTCTCTGGCTATAAGGGCACTGGGCAATTTTTGCTGATGGCAAATCTGTCTGCCTTACAGTAGACTAAAGGAAATTTTGTGCAACATCACATTTTCTGTGATGGCAACAGTGAGGACAGAGTGTGTGCTGGGTGGTGAGGGTCTTTGATGATTGGTGCTGCTCTCTGACAGCAGTGTTCCCTGTAGATGTGCTCAACCCTAACCCTTTTGGCTGTGATGTCCTGGAGGGCTTTATGCTCAGGGTATTGGTGTTCCCATACCAGACCATGATGCAGCTGGTCGGCACACTTTCCATCACACTTCTGTATAAAATTGCTAGGGTTTCTAGTGTCATACCAAACCTCCACAAACTCCTGAGGAAGAAGAGGCGCTGACGTGGTTTCTTCACGATGCCATTGGAATGTTGGAAAGATCCTCCGAGAACTCAAATTCGCTCACCCTCTCCATCTCTGATCTCCCAATGATCACTGGATTGTGTATTTCTGGATTGCCTTTCCTGACGCCAACAATCAGCTCCTTAGTTTTGATGACACTGAGTGCAAGGTTGTTGTTGGTGCACCATTCAGCCAACCCCAACCAACCATTTTTCCCCTGCAGCCGCTGCAACCGTGTCTGCCTGTCCCGCATCGGACTTGTCAGCCACAAACGAGCCTGCAGCTGACGTGGACTTTTACCCCCTCCATAAATCTTCGTCCGCGAAGCCAAGCCAAAGACATGACCAAAATCATCTTGAATTTCGAATATCAAGAGGTCATCGCTTTCAGTCCCCTTTATTCTGTCTAGGACTGCCTTCTCCTTCGCATCAGTCATTAATCCTATTTGAATTATCACCAATTACATAGGGCTTGGTGCTCATTTGTTTCCGCAGTAATTACCTGGGGCAAGTCATGCAGTTAAATGTTTACATTTATTCTTAGTCTGTCTTAATTCTTAAAGATGCACATTTTCACCTTTAGTAGTTCCAAGACATTTTATTTTCCCTGCATGCAACTATGTTCCTTCCCTATCATGCCCCAAACCCATCAAGTTGTTAACAACATTCACTAATTGATCATTCCTCCTGATAGGATGGTCACATTAAGAAATAACATTTCCCCCATCTGCTTTATTTAAATAATTAAAAAAGTCAATGCCATTCAGTTTTGTCATTGAGTAGCTTATCTGACCAAATTGTCAGTAAAGAATTTGCAACTAACATGATCCTCCAGAGAATTTAAATAATGGTCTGATTTGTGGCTACACACAAAATTCTGGTGGAACTCAACAGGATGGGCATTGGAAAGCAATAGATTGTCAACATTTCAGGTCAACATCAGGAATCCTGCTGACTGACCCAGCATTTTGTGTGTTGCTTCACATTTCTAGTATCTGCATTTTCCCTTGTTTACCTCTGATTTGTTGCTACTGTCCAGGAAGTCTAGAGACCAATTTGGTTACAGAATCATCAACTCACTAGCTGGTCAACTTTCACTGACGTAGGAGGCCATTCAGCCTATTAAGTATGCGTTAGCTCAGAGCATCCCGCTCAATTCCATTCTACCATTTCGTTCTCTGTAACTAAATGGCTCCCCCCGCCACCCCTCACCAATACTCTTGAGCACCTAACTAGTTATGTAATTTACAGTTGTACATTAACGCACCAGCCCACAAGTCTTCGTAAATGGAGCACCCAGAGGAAACTAGCGCAGTCACAGGGTGAACATGCAAACTCCACCCAGTGGTCAGAATAGAATCAAGTTGCTGAATCTGAGAGGCAGGTGCACTACTTCTGGAACCAAGTCAGTTAGGGAAGGTTTAGTTTTCTGAGTTGGTTTATATAGGTCAGCCCAACATCAAAGGCCTGTACTGTGATATAACGATCTATGTCTGTAAATCAAGAAACATATTTGCCCACATCACATTCAATCTCACTTTTGGCAAAAGACACTGGATAGAAATCAGTGTGAAAACTTCTTAAACTATGATTTTAAAAATCTTAACTTTCCTATTGTTTATTTTCCCATTTTTTCTTTTCTAGATATATTTGTTTCATACCCATTTGCTACTGAATAGGAAGAAACATTCTGCCTTAACAAATTGAAACCAAATCCAAGAACGAGAGTGCTTTACAGCATTTTATAATCATTTATTACAGGAGAGCTGTGAAATTATTGGAACTTCCTCCACAAATTCCTCCAAATTGAATGGAAACATATTCCTCTCCAAGGCCAATAACCTCAGCAATGAAGTCCTAATTACATTCAATTGGCTCTGCTCCACAAGGCATACTATTTACATGCATGACACGCAACCCAAAGATTAGACATTCTATCATGAGCGATGTAATCCAACAATATTAATAGGCAAAAAGAGGAAAAGTTCAAAGATGGACTCAAAGCATTTGTGGGCGGCGCGGTGAGCGTAGCAATTGGCGCCACACTGTTAAAGTGCAAGCGGCCCAGGTTCAAATCCGGTGTTGGAAGGAGTTTTCCCCGCGTCTGCACGAGTTTCCTCCCAAAGCTGGGATGTGATGGGGGTGGGGGGGAGGGGGGAAGCTCTCTGAAACGGAAGGAGGTGGAGAGCTGGAAGAAAGGAGACAGAGGGTTAGGGAAAGAAAAAGACGCAGGCGTGGGGTTTAACTAAAAGTGGAGAAGTGAATGTTAATGCTCTCTGGTTGAAGAATACCCAGATGGAGTATTAGGTGTTGTTCCTACAATTTGCAAGCAACTTTGGTTTGCCAGTACATGAGGCCATGATCAGGCATTTAAGTGTGGAATTAAAATGGTTGGCCACTGGGAGGTCCTTGTTATTGTAGTGGACAGAGCCACAGTGCTTGATGCATCCAGTCTCTTCGATGGAGGGAGCACCCTGCAGATTCACAAGTGTTACTTCACTTGTAAGGACTGTTTGGGCCCAAATGGGGGTGAGGAGGAGGTGAGGGCACTTGTAGCATTTCCTGCGGTCATAGAGGTACCAAGGGGGAAATTCATTGGAAAGGATGAGTGGATGAGGGAACCCCGGAGGGAGTGGTCCCTGCAGAAAGTACTGAGGGGAGAGGAAGGGAAGATGTAACTAGTGGTGGGATCAGCAACATCTGCCCTTTTAACTCCTCAACCATCTGGAAACCAAAGCACCATTAAGATAAGCCACAATTTCCCTTATTCTCCTATTTCTATCTTATTTATCCCCAATGTTGTATGTTGTAGGAATGTTGTCTTATAAAGAGTTGAAAATAAGAAAACAGAAATGGAAAAGGAGGAAAGGTAATGATGGAAAAACGGAAAGAGAAGATAAACAAAATATAAAAGGGCTACGCTGAACTATATGTCTTTAAATATTAATGGAATACATAACCAAATTAAAAGGAAGAAACTACTAAATTTAAATGAATAAATGTATTCCATTAGAAAAAATAACATATAGGTTAAAAAATAATATTGAAATATTCGAACAAGTATAGGAGCCTTACATTAAATACAATAGCGAAAACCTACCGGGGACAAACATTACCTAAGTTGATGGAAGGAGAAGGAAAGAAAAGAATGGACTCAGTAGAATTTCTGGTGTAATTTTGTTGAATGACAACATTGTCTGACTGGCTTAATGCAACCTAGATTGTATACCTAAAATGGATGAGAGGGGGGGGTGGGGGGGTGGTTTGGGAGGAAAGGGGGGGGGGAGAAAAAGTCACTGTATATGTGTGAAAAAGAAATAGTGTATATCATGGCTAATGTGATTTATGGTGTGAAAAATAAAAAAATTTAAAAAAAAAGATAAGCCACAATTTACCTTATTCCAATCCTATCTCAACAAAATCACAAAGAAAAAACAGGCCCTTTCAGGCGAACCCTCCACCTTGAGGGTGGCGGCAGGAGTGGATCTTAACTTGTGGACTCACCTTTCAGGTGGTAGCCCTAAAAGCCTGCTTGCAGTGTTGCCTGGTCCACCTGAAAGGACCTATTCATATCCAGAGGTGCCTCGTAGCGCCTCCGGATCTGATGGAGACAGTGCCACCCGTCATAAATATGTGGCATAGCAATGGCCATCTTCCCTACCCATAATCCCCCAAGTAGGTGGAACCGCTCTGTGTTTCCCACAACAGTTCCAGCCGCGTGGGGGATTATGGGTAGGGAAGACCACCATTGATTGCTATGCCGGTACTGGAGCGGCCAGCTGGGCTATGACAGCCCGCACAGGCCGCCCCTGCGTCCCCCGCCGGCCACCCCTGCGTCCCCCGCTGACCTCCCCTCTCGAGTGGGGCGGGGAGGCTGCCAGGCAGCGGGGCGGGGGGAGGGGGCTGCCAGGCAGCGGGTCGTTGGATCACCAACTGATGGAGTCATCAGCCCACCCTCGGGTGTGTCAGCAGAGTGCAGCACTCCACTGATTATCCCTCCCAGAGGAGGGTTGGCATCGGTACCTCAGGCGCTTCTGCAGCTTTACACTGGGGTGCTCAGGCCACCTGAAAGGGCCTAACATCTCCTCTTCAAACACATGACGGTCTTCAAGGCTCAACAATTTAAACAAAATCTCAGTTCCAACACAAGTTCCTTCTCCGCCTCTCATGACAATCCAAGTGTAATTTGTCTTCTCCTATTTGTTTCTACAGGCCTTTTTTATTTACTCGTCTTTACCATCCTCTTTCAGTCGGCACCACTTTTGATGCCGACTTCTGATATCCTACCCTGACTCAGACCTACCCTTCGGTTCTCTCCAGTCTCATCTTAATTTAAAGCTTGCTTCATTTCCAGTATTTCCGAGAGCTTAAAAAAAGAACCACTGACCTGCAAGTTATTTCTCTCACTGTAGTTGTGGTCTGACCTATTGAGCATTTTGTTTCATTACTTGTGAATTGCTGTGTGTTTGACAGATGTTGAGCTCAGCCTCTCCAGAGCATGTATGTCCATCCTGTTTACATCTAGCCAAGCACTGCACTAACAGCAATGATTAGATAAGCTGATTTGTTAGAGGGATTAGCCCAGACAGAGGGAAAGCTCTCCTGCTCCATTTTTAATTCTTCAGGTCTTTTACACTCATTGAAAAGGGCAGACAACGCCTCTGCTTTATATCTCATTTGAAAAGCACCACTTTACAACATTGCAACACCTCTTCAATGACGTATTGAAATGTCAACCCAGATTATGTATTCAAATCTCTGCAGAGGGACTTGAACCCATGCCCTTCAGATGAGGTGAGAATGATACCATCAGGCAAAAGCTGACATCTAAATAAAAACACAGCAAACGACTATCCACTCTTCTTCGCTCAGTACCGCACCAACCAAACTAAACCATCAAGCTTATTTGCAACAAACAGAATTTATTGTCATGAACAAGTCATCAATTTGGTGATTTGTAGCAGAATCACAGTCCAAAAACATTCATATTATAACCATCTTACAAGATGACTTATAAATATAAAAAATAGTAGTGAACGAAAAGTAAGGCAGTGTCTTTGGTTCAGGAATCTGATGGCAGTGAAGAAGCTGTCCTTATGCCGTTAGGCCCTTTTATAGAGTGAAAAAATGCGACCATAAAGGTGAAGATCATAGAACTTATCAACAGAAATGCTCCATGAGCAGCTCCAAGGGATCGACTGCAATCCCTCTTTAACCTTGTGTCAGAGATGGAGTGGAGCTCTCCATCGCACACCATAAATGTACTGCTACTGCAAGCAGCTAGCTAGGGGCGGGGGCTGATGATGCCATCAGCCCAGGAGCCACCACCAGAGGTCCCATAGTGATTGGTGCCAGGGTTAGGGCTCCCTCCTGCCACACAGAAATGTCCTCTTCTTGATCCCCCTCCGCCCCTCGTTCTTTCACCAAGGCCATTGAGACCAAGGAGCAGGAGGGCAGTGAGAAGCCAGAGAGAGCCGGAAGTCTAGCGAGTGCAAGGAGAGTCAGAGCCCACCGAGGGCAAAGGGACCCAGGTGCTGAGCTCCACGGTCCAGGAGGAAGGAGGACAGATGCTGAGGAGTGGAGAAGGAGAAGCAAAGCCGGGGACTCCAATGGATGCAAGAGGGGAGCGAAGAACTGTCTCAACCAGAAGGAGAAGCAAAGCCGGGGACTCCAATGGACGCAAGAGGGGAGCGAAGAACTAGAGGAGCAACACCAGGCAGAAAAGCTGAAAGAATGATCAATGGTCATCTTCGTTACCCATAATGCCCCATGCAGCTGGAACCACTGTGTTTCCCAGACAGCCATTGCTATGCTGAGGTCCAGCATAAAAACACCTGTTGGGTGCTCGTCTTTAGGCTCATGTACCTTTTTCCTGGTGGGGGCAGAGTGAAGAGGGAGAGACCTGGATGGTGGGGGTCTTTGAGGATAGAGGCTGCTTTTATAAGACACTCCCTCATATAGATGTCCTTGATGGAGTGGTCTGGTGCCTGTGATGTCACAGGCTGAGTTAACCACCCTCTGGTTTATTCTTGTCGAGAGTTGGCGCTTCCGTACTAGGCAGTGATGCAACCAGACTCCATCGTCCACCTGTAGAAGTTTTCAAGAGTTTTCGGTGACATACCAAATCTCCTCAAGCACCTCACAAGTTATAACCAATGGCAACATGGAGGCCCCAGGACAGTCCTTGGAGATGTTGACATCCACAAATTTGAAGTTCTGGACCCTCTCCACTACTGAGGCCTCAATGAGGACTGGGTCATGTATCCTCAACTTCATTCTTTGGTTTTGCTAACTTTGTTGAATTGCTCTTTTTATTCGTGGCAACATGACTTACACTTGGATTGATTTTTTTCTTGCCACCACCCCAACTGGAGGGTAGGATAGTGGAAGTTAAGTACAAGGCGTGGCTGCTGTCGGACCATTCCCCCTTGGTGGTAATGATTTTAATGCTGGATAAACAGGCCCCAGCATTTAAATGGGCTCCTGAAAACATTGGGAAAACTGGAATTTTGTAGCTTTGTGAGAGCTCACATAGATTTTTTTCTGTGAGACAAACTGCCCCTCTACTGAAGATAACTTTCTGATATGGGACACATTGAAGCCTTAAGGAGCCAGATAATTGAGTACACAGAGAATGTCAAAAAGAGTATATGAAAAGGGTAAATGATTTGGAATTGGAGATAACGTAAATGGAAAAGGACCATCTGAGGGTGGGCATGAAAGAAAAGTATAAATACTTGGAGAATAAGAAACATGAATACAATATATAGGATGGAAATGTTGATTCTTAGATCTAGACAGCAATACTATGAGCTGAGGAAGAAGATGCATAAAGTCTTATCCTAGCAGGTGAGGGTGGAGGAGGCTTCCAGAACAATCAACACAATTCAGACAGAGGAAGGCAAGATTTCAATAAAATGGAATCTTGAAAGAAAGTTGCTCAATATTGTAAAGGAGAAATAGCTCCCATCAGAAACAGAAGGCTGACAAAGACACTACAGATGTATGGAGACACTGGTAAATGACAGCCAGCAGAAGGTGGAACAGTGACCAACAGGTGACAGGGGAGCGTGCACAGAGGCCAGGGAGAGATTAGAGCACTGGATGCAAGATTGGGAAGAGTTGGGCAGTAAAATTAACAACACACAGAAATCAGAAAAGCTTCAGTTGCTGGAAATCTCAGACCAAAACAGAAGATACTGGAAACACTCAGCAGCCCAGGCAGCCTCTGCAGGGAAACAGAGTCAACGTTTCCAGGATTTTAAATGGAACTGATGAGGTCTCCATCACAAAATATTCACTCTGATTCTCTCCCCACAGAAGCTGCCTGGCTCGCTGTTCCCAGCATTTTGTTTTTAAAGTAGCAATGCAATACCCAATCTCAGCAGTTTTGCTAACGTTGAGCGCAAGGTTGTTGTCAATACACCATTCAAGAAGCTAATCTATCTCCGTCTTGTAGGCTTCCTCATTGCCTTTATGATTCTTCCTACAACTGTGATGTCATGAGCAAACGTAGATGACATTGGAATTGTGCCTGGACACCGGTCTGGGTGTACAACGAGCAGAGCAGTGGGCTCAGCATGCATCCTTCGGGTCTCCTGTGTTGATGATCACTGGGGCAACAATGTTGTTTACAATCGTATTGACTATGGTTTCCTGATGAGAAAGTCAAGGATCCAGTTGCAGAGTGGGGTACAGAGGCTTACTTAGGCCATAAATGTTACCCAAACATGCAGAAATTTTCCAAAGAAGAACTACTCACAGCATATCCAAATGTGCTCTTTAGAGACCAACAAAGTGCATTTTTTTGAATAATCTACAATCCAAATGGTCAGTTCCATTAATTACTTCCCCATCCATCCTTAATCCAGAACATGACACAAGACCAGTGCTTCTGCCTCCAATCTTTTTTCCCTGAGGAAGGCGAGTCTCCCCGCAAATCCCTCGATTCATTGCAGATTGCAACACCCCACCTTTGATTTCCAAATCTAATCCCCGGCACAAATTTACTGTCAGTCGTCATAAATTAACATAGCACAAATAGCTCAACTCTCAACTACTATTCTCTTAGCCAATCCCGGGACAAGACTCACCTTTAACTTTTACCCCCATCTCCAATTGCCTCACCCCACCAACTTTGGGTATCTACAATAGGTACACTAAAAATGGTTTTGCCAGGACTGCATGCACCCACTGTATTTTCAGAGATGGCAAAGGGAATTGGAGCACTGCAGTATCACCCATGGGAATGAGATCAATGCTTGAGAAGCAAATGAACCAGTTGTGGTGCGCTGTTAGACAGAATCAGACACACACAAGGTAAAGACTGAACAACAGGCTTTAATCCACAAAGACTGGCTGTGGCTGCAGCAACTCTGAGTGAGGCCTCGGGAGGCCGGCGCAGGCTTATATCCTGGAGGGTGATTGACACCCGACCGGGTGGGGCTTGATCCATTCAGGCCGACTGATTGGCAGCCGGCCAGGTGTTGTCCTGTCCCCTTACACTCCTGCAGGTACAGAGGTTGCCCCCTGCAGTAGGCCGGCAGTACACTCCTGCAGGTACAGAGGTTGCCCCCTGCAGTAGGCTGGGACTACATTCATTCCCTTCTTTAAAATTGTCCCGGGGTGGGGGGGCAGTAACAAGGAATCGCACCCACTATGTACATACAATATTTACAGGTTGAGACAATTCGGTGGCGGCCGGGGTCTCTGTGACCGTCGTAGGACTGGCTCCTGGTCACTGGTCAGAGGCTGGTGGCAGGGGTGTGTGTGGCTGGTGTGGTGCCGCGCGGAGGGGTGGCCAGGGGGATGGGGTTGACATATGCAGGCTGTATTGGATGGTTGGGGTGCAGGTTCGTCTCTTCAGGCTGAACCGGGCCCCTGGTGGTCAAGGAGGCCCTGTGTGCCCCATAGCTGCCTGGGGACGGGGATGTATGCCCGGTCAGTGTCATCCTGGGTTGGAGGGTGGCGTGGTGTGGTGGGTGCTCCTGCTGGTGCCAGGTCCCTGGTTGAGACAGTGTCCTTCCTGCTAGTGCCGAACCTAATGTAAGCGTAGTTGTGGTTTACATGAAGGAGGAAGACCTGCTCCACCACGGCTTCGGCCTTGTGTGTCCGTTCATGGTTACGCAGAAGCACCAGCCCCGGGAACGTGAGCCATGCTGGGAGTCACATTCCAGTGGCCGACCTCCTGGGGAATGAGAACAGACGTTCATGAGGGGTCTCATTGGTAGTCATGCACAGCAGTGACTGAATGGCATGGAGCGCCTCGGGCAGGACATCCTGTCAGAACTCAACGGCTCATCCTTTTGACCTGAGAGGCAGGAGGACTCCCTTCCAGACCACCCCATTCTCGCATTCCACTTGCCCGTTCCCTCTTTGTTTATAGCTTGTCGTGCGACTGGTTGCGATGCCCCTCACCGTCAGGTGCTGGCGCAGCTCGTCGCTCATGAAACTAGGACCACCCCCCCCCAGTCGCTGTGGATGAAGGCAGGGTAGCCAAACCAAACATAGTGAAAATCTGCCCCAAGGCCCTGATGACAGTGGCCGTGGAGGTATCTGGACAAGGGTTAGCGAAAGAGAAGCGTGAGTACTCGTCCACTATCGTGAGGAAGTAGACGTTTCGGTTTGTGGAAGGCAGCAGCCCTTTGAAGTCCACGCCGAGACACGCTAGAAAGGCCGAGTAGCCTTACAACATGGCCCTGGTTGGGGGGGGGGGCAGAAGAAACAGGGTTTACACTCCACACAGATACGACAGGCCTTGGTCATGTCCCTGACGTCCCTGATGGTGTGCGGCAGATTCCGGGACTTAACGAAATGGTACAACCCACACAAATGTCTCTTACAATACCATCTGAATCCTAGCTCCAGTTTCTGATTTGTAAACTGCAACAAGTCCTCATATCTTCAATACTCTTTTTCCTCTCAGAAACCCCCTTCCAGCCTCTCTCAACCTTTCCATTTCAAATTGTCAACTGTCTCAGACTTCTCAATTGCCCCCTCCCACTCCAACCGCATCCACTCTCTCCCCACCAATCCCAATTTCAAACGGAAGGCTTTTCAACTTGCTTTCTTCCTTCTCTATATTTAGTCTTGGAACAGGATCATCACCTCAAAACATTGACTCTCTATTTCCCTTCGTAGAATTTACGTGATCCAGTGAATTACTTCAATGCCTGTGTTTTTTTTTGTCAGTTTGCAAATCATTTGGTGGTGGAAGGAAGGAGGCCAGGTGCTATTTTTCTATGACTTATCAAGTGCTATCTCCCTGTATCCTATCAGGAGGAAGTTGGTTAGTATCAGAACTCCAAAAAGGAATGAAAGAATCATCGAACCAGTCGCAGCACTGAAAGTGACCTGTCAGCCCATCAAGTCTCTTCCAATTTGACACTATATAAACAACTACTCCCATCTTGTCTCCCAGATTGTCTCCAGTCTCTCCAATGTAGAGAAGGCTACAATAGGAGAAATGAATGTAGTAGATAACCCATGGAGATTCACGTGTTGCTTCACTTGGAAGGACAGTTTGGGTCTGCAAGTGGTGGTGAGGGAGGAGGTGTGGGTGCAAGTGCGGCACTTCCTGCAGAGGGCAATTAGTGGGAAGGGATGAGTGGCCGAATCCCAGTGGGACCGATCCCTGTGGAAGGCAGAGAGGGGATGATCTGTCTGGAAGTGGGATCATATTGTAGGTGATGGAAATTGCTGAGGATATGTTGGATGTGGAGGCTGGTGGGGTGGTAGGTGAGGAATCCTGTCCTTGTTGCATTCTAGGAGGAGGGCACCATTTTTATCAATACTGATTTATGAAGCCCAATGTGCCAAAAGCTCTCTTTGTAACCTAATCTAACCACTTTCAAGGAATTCTGTACCTGTATTCCCAGATCCCTAAGTTCTACTGCACTCCTCAGTGTCCTACTATTTACCGTGTATATTCTATCTTGATTTGCCCTCCCAAAGTGCAACACCTCACACTTAAATTTTGTGTTAAATTTTCCTTTATATACTATAAATTGTCCCTTGTATAATTAGGTAGTAGGAAATTAGAGGACGGAACGATAAGAGAGAGTAAGCTGCAAGCAGAAAAGAGGACAATGGGATTGATAGGTTCGCTGAGACCTATTCAATTGCTTGAATGGTCTCCTGGGTCAAAAAGAAGTAAGAGCATCTGCCCAATAGTTCTAAGAGCTTAAGAGATCCAATACGAAGGCATCCAGAGCCTCCCACCAGCCATCATCCAGAGAAAATGATTCTCCCATTACGGGACGAGCTGAATAGATTAGATCGCAGGTGGTAATTCAAGGTCAGATGCACGGTTGACAGAACTGGTCACCCGTGCAACAGCGTTAGAAGAACTGTCGCGCCAGCTCCACTCATCCGCTTCATCACTTGCTAACACTGAAGGATTATTAACAGTTACAGGCACAAAGCCAAGACTGCCTCTAAAGAGTTAACCTGTAATGAAGCATGCTATCAGAGCAAAGCAACATGGCAGGAAATGCCAGCAACAATTTTTAACAATTAGTTCAATGTGTTTGTGACAGAACAAAGCCAAGTCCCTGAAGGGCACCTGCTAATAAAAGTTCTCACAACAGCACTACATCAAGGTCGAGATCATACAGCGTCCAGTGAACAACACACAGCATCCTTGCCTCTTAGCACACAACTGAGTTGGAGCTCAGCAACCAAGGCAATGATCAGAGAGTGGCTAACTATTCCCGTGATCAAACACCATGACAATTACTACAACAATTAGCCAAATGCTCCAACCCATCAAAAGCAGAAAAGCTCAAGGGCCACTTAGCAAAATGAGTGGTGGGAATGTGGAACAGGAACCCAAACCAGAATTAGCAGGGCACAGAGGTAGCACTAGGATATTGCAAACAGGAGCTATCCTGTAAACTACTCAGTTCCCAAACGAATGTGTGGCAGGACTATTTACATTTTAAAAAATGCAAGACCACAAAAACAAACTGTTCATGCAGGGAACACTACAGTGTTGTTTGGGCTCCATACACATTTCTTTCCATCATCTTACCCACTGATCTTCAACTAAAATGCACCTTTTAGTGACCATCTTATATTTATAACCTTAGTTTTAATTTCTCACAGATGTTTCATCATGGCTGATACAATGTGACTGCACAAGTTGGTAACATATTAGCTGCCAGACAAGGGCAACTTGGCATCTAATACTCCAGGCATTCTCTGCACTGATCACATTGTTGTCTACTCTGTTCATAATCCATCAAGTTTGGAAACTAGGTTACAACTGAAGACTTCTCCAACCAGCAGATGAAAGTGAATGTCTGAAGTGCCACCCTCACACGCTGCTTGAAGCTTGAATCAAAGCCTTCCCAGCTTGTGGGCAAAATGAATTTTCTACTCCACCATTTCAGGGATGACACTTAATTCTGTCCTCAGATCCTGGAGTCTGACTGAATGTAAGACTGACTTGCACTCAATGTTTCAGCCAAGGCCTAAAGTGCAATAGATTTTCTCCTTGTTTCCATTGTCCATCCTTGGGACTCTGCAGAACCCATTCACTGATTAAGATATCTGACAGACAAGCCATTCTCAGAACTCAACCCCAGACTGAACAATTCTGGCTGGGTTTCAGCATTTGACCCCTCATCCAAAACCATGATGCTCTACTTTCACATAATAGTTCAAAATAAATGACTAAATCCATCTTTTGGCTTTTCAGAATCAGAATTTATTGTTACAAATATCAATTTTAACAGAAAAAGAATTTGGACAAGAACATGGATGGGAGAGGTATGGAGGGCTATGGACTGGGTGCAGATCAGTGGGACTAGGCAGAAAAATGGGTCGGCACAGACTAGAAGAGCAAAAGCGGCCTGTTTCTGTGCTGTACAATTTTATGGTTCTATGGAACAGGTCACAAAATTCTTTGTTTTGCAGTGGCAAAGCATTTATATATTCACATTACAGAAATAAATAAAATAGTAAAAGAGAAATAAAAAGACAAAGTGAGGCAGAGTCTGTGGTTCATTGTCCATTCAGGAATCTGATGCCAGAAGGGAAGAAGCTGTCCTTGTGCCACTGGATGCTCACCTTCAGGCTCCTGTACCTTTCCCCCGCCCCCCTCAATGGTAGCAGAGTGAAAATGGCATGGACTGGGTGGTGGAGGTCCTTGAGGATAAAGGCTGCTTTCTTGAACCACCGTTTCATAGATTTCCTTCATGAAGACTGGCACCCATGAAGTTGTAAGCCGAGTTAACAACCCTCTGGAGTTTTTTCTTGTCCTGAGTGTCGGCACCTCTGTATCAGACAGTGATGCAACCAGATAAAATGCTTGCAACAGTAAACTTGTGAAAGTTTGAGAGTCTTCGGTAACATTCAGTACCCCACATCGCCAATATTTTAAAAATCTTTTAACTTTGTCAGAATTGCTCAGAGTGGAAAAAAAAATTGTTTTAAGATTTAAGATTCCAGGATAATCCATTTTTGTGGATTAGATTTATTTTTGAATCTGAATTCTAAATCTAAAAAAATCTAATCTAGCCTGTATCCCTATATTAATATTTCCCCGCCATAAATATACATAGAAAAATTATAGTTAGTATTGGAGAGTTTTTCTATGTATATTTATGGAAAAAATAAAATATTTTTAAAAATTTTAAAATTTCCATCACTTCCCATCTCAATTAAACTAGAAAGACCTTGTAATTTCAAATGTCAGGGAAACATTTCACCGACCCAGAACAATCACTAGATGCGGAATTTGTGCTTAACTTAATGAGTTGCTCAGTTGGTTCATCTTCTGGTTTACACAATGATGAAATCAACGTCTGTACTTTGTAACTAAAAGGTATGAAATCAATAAGCACTTTTACAAAACTGAATAAAATTATCTGGATCAATAATTAACTAACCAAAGGCATATCCAGATAAACCATCAAAGCAGCAGAAAATAACAAATGAACTGGAAGATGACAGCGACCTTCTCAACCAATGGAGTCAGTGATTATGGCTGTTAAGTACAGGCTGATGCAAAAAGTCCACAAGTAGCAAATGTCCAACCTGCCTGTCCCAGTAATAAAATCCTTTTGAGAACATTGGGTATTGGCATTGCTTGTAAATGCTCCCGATCATTTCTTACACACACTGAGAGCTTTCATCCTAGGGATCAGACAGCAAAAGGAACCTGGAGATCCAGCTGAGTGGGACAGGCACTCTGAGAAAAACTGGGAAGAAAGTAAGTGAATCTATCTGAGCATAATACCTTGGCAGTAGTTCATTGGCAAGAATAGCCTTGCTTCACCCAAGAGGGTAGTGCTAAGTACTCTTGACTATAATCTTCAAAAAGAGATCGAGTAGGCTGATTGGGGAATCAGAGGTGGAGAGGATAAGCAAACTTAAGTCCTTGGGAGTTCACCATCTCGGAGGATCTCTGCTGGACCCAACACACTAAAGGCATCATGTAGAAAGCATGTCAGCACCTTCACTTCCTCAGGGGTTTGAGGAAACCCTCAACCCTGGCAAATTCTACAGATGTGTGATGGAAAGTGTGCTGACTGGTTGCATCACGGTCTGGTTTGGGGACACCAATACCCCTGAGAGCAAAGCCCTGCAAAATGCAGTGGACACATCCCAGGACATCACAGGCAAAACCATCCGCACCATCGAGAACATCTACTGGGAACGCTGCTTTCGGAGAGCAGCAGAAACCATCAAGAATCCACATCACTCAGAGCACAGTCTATTGTTGTTGCTACCATCTTGGGCATTTACAAACTGGAGCTGCTCGGGGCCCTTGTATCCTATCTGTGTATTGGGCCCCTGAAGCCCCTTGCACTCCGGAACCTAAAATGCCCAGTTGAACAGCAACCGGGAAATTTAAGGGTGCTCTCACCCCTTCAGTATGAGGGGAGTGACATGTCACGCACTCATCACATCACTGGAGGCCTTGTGTTGGCCTCCAAAAGGTCAGTGGCCAGGTCTGGCATGGAATTGGGGCGGAGGCACTGTTGGTGCCAGGGCAAGCACAGAGTCAAAACTCTGTCAGGGCTGGGGAAGGAACGCAGAGCGGTCGGGGATGGCGGGCGAACACAGTTGGGGCCGGCGTGGAGCGGAGTGGGCTGTCAGGGGGAGTAGAGTTGGGGTAGGAGCAATGGCATTCCTTCTTACCCATAATCCCCCACGCTGCTAGAACCACTCTGGCATTATAGAGGCGTGGGGGATTATAGGTAAGGAAGATGGCCATTGCACGCAAGCGCTGACACCATTTTCTACCTGGGCAGCCATAATCACTTACAAATTGACCAACAGTAGCTACAGGATTTGTATAGAAGGGTAGACATTCCACTCTGAGATGGTTGCCTACCCGTGCAGTTTTTTTTTTCCCAAATTCTACCCACCAATTGGCTGGACACAGGTAGAAAAGCTAGGGACCCATTTAAGGATTCTTACTTTTGCAGTTTGATTTTTTTTTCTTTGTATTGCACAGTTAGTTTACATTTTTTTATTTGTTCACATATGTACGTTGAGTATTTTCTTTTGCACTATCAGTAAGTGGTCATTCTGTCTCACCCACAGGAAAAAGAATCTCAGGATTGTATATGATGTCATGCATGTTCTCTGACAAATTTTAAATCAGAATCTGTAACTACATTCATTTGAATTTAGGAGGATGGAAGGCGGGGGATCTTACAGAAATATATAAAATGAAAGGAATAAGCAAGATAGGTGCAGGGTGGATGCTTCCACCAGCAGATGAGTCCAAAAGTAAGGGGCATAGCATCAACATTCAGGGGAGTAGATTTAGGAGACAGGACAAAATGCTTCTCCAAGAGTAATGAATCTGGGGAATTCTCTGCCCATAATAGCAGTAGAGGCTGCCTCATTAAATAGATTTAAGATGTAATTGAACATATTTTAGAATGTGGGGAAATTAGCGGTTGTGTGCAACGGGCAAGTATGGGAAGCTGAGCCCATGGTCAGATCAGCCATGATCTTCTGAATGGCAGGGTAAGCTTGGTGGGCCCTGCTTCGATTTACATTCTTATATTAAAGATCCTTTACACATTTAAGCTACGTGAAAATGTGGTTTGTTAAAACGTATTGGAACAAAAATTTCGGGAAGCGTTTGGAGGATGTGGCGATGCGAGAGAATCCAAGACCTCTCCCGTGATAGGACAAATATTATTTCTCACTTCTGGATTCTTTTTAGTCATCAAGGAAAAAGCATTGACTGAAACACCAGAAAATTACTCAGGCTGGTGGGACGATACCTTGCCTGAGGGATCACTCCACCAGCAATCTTCTTCTTTCTTCTTTGGCTTGGCTTCGCGGACGAAGATTTATGGAGGGGGTAAATGTCCACGTCAGCTGCAGGCTCGTTTGTGGCTGACAAGTCCGATGCAGGACAGGCAGACATGGTTGCAGCGGTTGCAGGGGAAAATTGGTTGGTTGGGGTTGGGTGTTGGGTTTTTCCTCCTTTGCCTTTTGTCAGTGAGGTGGGCTCTGCGGTCTTCTTCAAAGGAGGTTGCTACCCGCCAAACTGTGAGGCGCCAAGATGCACGGTTTGAGGCGATATCAGCCCGCTGGCGGTGGTCAATGTGGCAGGCACCAAGAGATTTCTTTAGGCAGTCCTTGTACCTCTTCTTTGGTGCACCTCTGTCACGGTGGCCAGTGGAGAGCTCGCCATATAACATCCATCGCCTTCCCAAGACCAGCAATACAATCTACATAAAACCCCTGGTATCCAGCATCAGGTAGGTGCCAGATGAGTGATTCTTCTGATTGCGTGTTCCGTGGATTGGGAAACTACGCCAATTTTAAACCCATTTTTTTTTTACCTATTTATTTTCCTTGGTTTTTTTGCTGGTAGCATGAGGCTGACAGTTGCTTGAATTCCAGATAATAGGGGCAATAAACCTAGCCTGCGAGCACCACATACAGCTAGAAAATGGCTGAAGAACATGGGCTGCTGGCCAGTCTTCATTTTGTTTAACAGTGTGCTTTAGATTTTCTCGAAATTGGTGTTCAGAGTAAAACAATGATTTTAAATGCAAGTGATTTGCAAAGGTTTGAAGACAGCAGAACAAAAGTTTTAAGGAACAAGCGTCAATCATTCCTTGGTAACAACCTCTTAATTCAATGCAAGGTGCCATTTAAATTATGATCACTTTTTCCAGGGTTAATCTTTCTCAAAATATCTGCAATTCCAGCTACCCAAGGACAAGGACATGTGCAGGCAAGTTTATTGTCGTGTACAGAAGAACAATGCAAGATGCACCAAAATTCTTGCTTGCTGCAGCCATACAGGTACACAGGATACACCAAAAACAGTCATATAAATTATGTGCCAAGACAGACTAGGAAATAATAAATATCCACACTTTAAACTGGTTAGACTGAGCTTACACACTTCCAGTTGTGCTGAAGGTCAGGACGAAGTGATGAAATTATTCCGAGCAGGCGCTGAGACTCACCAATAGTACAGGATTTCAAGAACTAACAAATCAATTTGCCTAAACCAGTGTACTAACCCCTCGAATAGCAAGAATCCGATGAGAATATCAGATTCTGCTGCACAATATGCACCCTACCCAATTTAAATACCCTTGCCCACCAGTCTCTCTCTCTCTCTTTCTCTCTCTCTCAGCGTCAATGAGATAAACAAACTGAATTATCACTAGGCCCTGGTGAGAAGCACAATCTTCCCACAATGTCCATACCCAGACTGTGTCTCAGTTTGGCTGCATAGGCCACAAGGCCATGGGATGCCCAACCCCGACACTGACTGAGCAAATGATTCCGATCAATCTCAAAGGATCTAATTTCTTTGAGTTCATCTCAACATAAAGCAGTTGAAACTTTGGTTCCATCATTTCAAGAGATAAACCCTGGTAATGGAATCAGCAGGTCAATGAGGAGCCAAAATTAATCCATCAACGCCCAGAGTAACACAGTTCCTGCAGCGAACAGCCCAGAGTTCATGACCTGATGGCGTCTGATTCCCAGTCTGGTCGTCGCCATGGAGTATTTCCCAAGTTCTAAACCTTCCAGTCTCCAGATACCTTCCTTTCTCTTTTCTTCCGTGGGCTTTCAACAGCCCTTCAACTAAACGTGCCTCAGCTGCCCTCAGGTCACAATTAAAGGGCAGCTTCTTCCCAGGCCAACCATTCCCATATTAAGGACAGAGACTAGAAAGGGCAAACAAATGTGAGAATTATTATCCAGATCAGCCATTCACACAGGGAGGGCAGGCAGCTCCCCAACCATCCACCCCCGCCTCCACCCTAGGGGGGTTACGGCACTCTTGAGGGCCATGGACTGAGTCACAAAATATATAGTCAGTGGAAATACGGAAGAAGCCATCTAAACCTGACTGTTTCACAGGGAAGGGGGCCCATAAACTTTGAGCAAAATCTTAAGGAGGTCATAGCCAAAAAAATTGTTGAGAATGGCTGGTCTAGACAGTCCTTTTTGGCACTTGCTCACAGCTGGAGGCTACAAAGATTTCAGTGGAGGTAACGTCAGCACATTGCCCAAAAAGACCACCCCTGGGCATCACAGGCACGCAACTCACACTTTTGTTCTGAATAAAAATGAAACTAATTATATTTTTTCAGCTGGTTCCCACAAAACAGTCCTGCTCTTGATCACTGTCCAGCTGTACCCAAGGGAAACTTGAAAGTACTGCAAATTGAACATTTGATTAGTTTAAAGCTCCCTTTTCTTCGAAGAGGGAACTAACAGAAACAGAACTCTGGTCTTCTCAATTAACGTTATTGTAACCCATTTATTTTAAAAGGATTAGTTCTTAAAATTAGAACATATTAAATAGATTCACAGTGCTTACCGCAAAACAAATAGGATTTTTGCTAACTTCATTTTTAAGGAGAACTGGAAATGCGCAGGACATTCCCACAAGCTCACCATCTGGCTTTCCTGTGCTTAAATGGAGAATCAAATACCATATATACTCGCATAATAGTCGCCACCCACTTTTCTTGGCCCAAAATTCACACATCTTTCGTACGACCCATGTAAAAGTCAAGCCCCCTAATTTTGGCCCCAACCGCCAATGCCCCAATCATGAATCCTCGCCCCAGTAGCCTGCCCATCCGAGCTCCCGACACCCTAGGCGCCCGTCCACCCAAGCTCTCGAGACCCTGACTGCAGACCCTCGCCCCAGCTGCCCAAACACCAGAACTCCTGACCAACCGGCCACAGACCTTGATCCTAGCCACTTGCCCATCCAAGCTCCCGATTCCGCAACTATGGATCCTCTCCTCGGCTAGTTGCCTATCCGAGCTCCCGACGCTCAGCTACAGATCCTGAATACCAGAGCTCCCACACACCAACTGCTAATTCTCACCTTGGCTGCCTGCTCATCTGAACTCCCAATGCCCCGAACATGGACTTGCTACTGGGTCCCGGCAATCTGAGCTTCCATTACCTTGAACAGCTCAGGTACTTACCACAGTCAAAAGAAGTATCCCCCCCCCCCACCCCCAAATTTGACCTGTAAAATTTGGTCCCCAAAATATGACTATTACACGAGGACATATAGTGCTTTTGGATTCTTGTGCAAATTTTAGCCCCTCAAATGTATGACTCCATAAAAGTCGACCCCCAAAATTTGATCAAAAAATTGGACTAAAAGAAACGACTTTTACATGAGAACTGCAAATTGATGGAAACCCAAACACCAGGAACATCTAAATGGAGAAGGGGGAGAGAGAAGGGGGAGAGAGAAGGGGGAGAGAGAAGGGGGAGAGAGAAGGGGGAGAGAGAAGGGGGAGAGAGAAGGGGGAGAGAGAAGGGGGAGAGAGAAGGGGGAGAGAGAAGGGGGAGAGAGAAGGGGGAGAGAGAAGGGGGAGAGAGAAGGGGGAGAGAGAAGGGGGAGAGAGAAGGGGGAGAGAGAAGGGGGAGAGAGAAGGGGGAGAGAGAAGGGGGAGAGAGAAGGGGGAGAGAGAAGGGGGAGAGAGAAGGGGGAGAGAGAAGGGGGAGAGAGAAGGGGGAGAGAGAAGGGGGAGAGAGAAGGGGGAGAGAGAAGGGGGAGAGAGAAGGGGGAGAGAGAAGGGGGAGAGAGAAGGGGGAGAGAGAAGGGGGAGAGAGAAGGGGGAGAGAGAAGGGGGAGAGAGAAGGGGGAGAGAGAAGGGGGAGAGAGAAGGGGGAGAGAGAAGGGGGAGAGAGAAGGGGGAGAGAGAAGGGGGAGAGAGAAGGGGGAGAGAGAAGGGGGAGAGAGAAGGGGGAGAGAGAAGGGGGAGAGAGAAGGGGGAGAGAGAAGGGGGAGAGAGAAGGGGGAGAGAGAAGGGGGAGAGAGAAGGGGGAGAGAGAAGGGGGAGAGAGAAGGGGGAGAGAGAAGGGGGAGAGAGAAGGGGGAGAGAGAAGGGGGAGAGAGAAGGGGGAGAGAGAAGGGGGAGAGAGAAGGGGGAGAGAGAAGGGGGAGAGAGAAGGGGGAGAGAGAAGGGGGAGAGAGAAGGGGGAGAGAGAAGGGGGAGAGAGAAGGGGGAGAGAGAAGGGGGAGAGAGAAGGGGGAGAGAGAAGGGGGAGAGAGAAGGGGGAGAGAGAAGGGGGAGAGAGAAGGGGGAGAGAGAAGGGGGAGAGAGAAGGGGGAGAGAGAAGGGGGAGAGAGAAGGGGGAGAGAGAAGGGGGAGAGAGAAGGGGGAGAGAGAAGGGGGAGAGAGAAGGGGGAGAGAGAAGGGGGAGAGAGAAGGGGGAGAGAGAAGGGGGAGAGAGAAGGGGGAGAGAGAAGGGGGAGAGAGAAGGGGGAGAGAGAAGGGGGAGAGAGAAGGGGGAGAGAGAAGGGGGAGAGAGAAGGGGGAGAGAGAAGGGGGAGAGAGAAGGGGGAGAGAGAAGGGGGAGAGAGAAGGGGGAGAGAGAAGGGGGAGAGAGAAGGGGGAGAGAGAAGGGGGAGAGAGAAGGGGGAGAGAGAAGGGGGAGAGAGAAGGGGGAGAGAGAAGGGGGAGAGAGAAGGAGGAGAGAGAAGGGGGAGAGAGAAGGAGGAGAGAGAAGGAGGAGAGAGAAGGAGGAGAGGGGAAGATGTGTCTGGTTTCGCCCACTCTTTTTGGGGGGGGGGGTGAATTACACAAATAGAAGGTTGTTTTGTGATGAGAGCGTAAAGACATCATGAAAGGAAATTGACATTGAGAAGGCAAGCAACTTAAAGTAGGCAATATTTTTGCATGTTCCATCGTGACCAATTTGCAATTTGCACATTTCAGGGTTCACTGACATCCCATAAATTCACAGCTATTTCAATTAATCAGGACAGCTAGGTTTAAAAATGCCAACATTAAAATCAAAAGCAGCATTCTGCAGCCCAAAATTTGTGCAGATTGAGCCCAACCCAAAACTGTTCCCAGAGCAAACTCTAACTGCCAACACACCACCACCCTGGAGCAGAACCACACATCTAATATCCTGATTCTTTGGCTTGGCTTCGCGCACGAAGATTAATGGAGGGGTAATGTCCACATCAGCTGCAGGCTCGTTTGTGGCTGACAAGTCTGATGCGGGACAGGCAGGCATGGTTGCAAGGGAAAATTGGATGGTTGGGGTTGGGTGTTGGGTTTTTCCTCCTTTGTCTTTTGTCAGTGAGGTGGGCTCTGCGGTCTTCTTCAAAGGAAGTTGCTGCCTGCGGAACTGTGAGGCTCCAAGATGCACGGTTTGAGGCGATATCAGCCCACTGGCGGTGGTCAATGCGGCAGGCACCAAGAGATTTCTTTAGGCAGTCCTTGTACCTCTTCTTTGGTGCACCTCTGTCTCGGTGGCCAGTGGAGAGCTCGCCATATAACACGATCTTGGGAAGGCGATGGTCCTCCATTCTGGAGACGTGACCTACCCTGCGCAGTTGGATCTTCAGCAGCGTGGAATCGATGCTGTCGGCCTCTGCCATCTCGAGTACTTCGATGTTGGTGATGAAGTCGCTCCAATGAATGTTGAGGATGGAGTGGAGACAATGCTGGTGGAAGCGTTCCAGGAGTCTAATATCACACCACTCACAAAAGCAGACCCAAACAACTATCATAACACCAGATTCTAACAGCCAGTCCGCTGCACTAAAACCCTTGGTATTCGGAATTCAAGCAACAGGTAGCCTCAAGCAATATATATTTTAAAATATATTGAGGAAAATAAATAGGTTTAAAAAATCAGCGTTTAAAATTGGTGCATGAGTTTTCCAATTCATGACACCGCACAATCTCAAGCATCCGGAAAGAACACTTAATCTTCCATCTACCAAACTCCATTGATGCCGAATACCAGGGGTTTTATTATATTTACTGTCACCAGAACAACATATTTCTCGGTGGTTATGTCAATTGCCAATGGGCAATAAATGGTGCCCCAGCCACAGCAAATTTTTTTTTAAAGAAAAGACACCCTTGTCAATTGTCACTTTCCACTGCATATTACGAGCATTATGGGATGGAAAGCTATGAGAGCCTTTGTCCTTGAAGCTGATTTACAACCCACTGCTGGTTTGGACTAATCTCTTCATTCTTTCCTCGCACCACTGCTGGATAGGCTGGGAACTGATGGATAGACAATATTTTGTTTAACAGAAAATAAAACCATTTTTGGCAGTTAACAAACATGCCAGATCTAAAATGACTTACTTCTGTATCATTTTGTTTCAGCATTATTTGCCAACAGCAAAACTCTTGCTTTGGGTGTTTATTATAAAGCAATTCACATTGTAATGTCTACTTTAGGCATCTTCAAACATGCAGAACTTGACCATCTTCCTCTTTTAAATACTCAAATCCAATAGGAGTCACGGAGTAATACGAACTGGCCAATTTCCTTTCACTCCAATGAACACAAACCATTTGTAGACAAGAGTTTGCGCTTTCTTTGGACAAATGCTGTTGAAAACCAAGCAGACTGAATAAGTCTGCCCTTGTCTCACTGACTTTCCGCAGGAGGCTGTCAGTGAACTATGTCGTGATTCAGACACCATGTTTTTCACGTCAGCAACAATGAGCTTTCCAAAATCCATCCACATCATTTGAGAACTTGAAAAATATAGGCTTAATTCATCACTTTGTCGCTAATTTACCTTCAAAAATCTACAGCTCTTGTCTTATCTTGTCTTGTCTTATCCTCGTCTTCCAACCAATCTTCACTCTTCACTGCCTTGATGAAACCAACTCCATCCTCCCACAAGGTATTCTTCAGATTTGGATCTTTTGGCAAGATGTGGCAAGTTCACATTGAAGAGCTGGCATTGTTCTCTGCTCTCACAGAGGGCTCTGCATTATTTGATCGTTCCTTATGAAGCCCCTGATTTGGAAGAGCCTACATTGATCATGAACTCCCCACTGCATCAAAGAGGCGCTCAAATATTACTTGGAAAATATGCTCTGCTCTCAGTAAATTGTAACATTGAATCTGGTCGTAGAGAGCCGAGAGTTTTGTTTTAAACTTTATTTAAAAGATTTTGAAACAACTTACAATCAAACATAACAGAAAAAAAACCACAATTTTTATATATATATAAGACCCCAACAATGAAGATGCTGTTTACATCCGGTACCACACGGATGGCAGTCTCTTCAATCTGAGGCGCCTGCAAGCTCACACCAAGACACAAGAGAAACTTGTCCGTGAACTACTCTTTGCAGACGATGCCGCTTTAGTTGCCCATTCAGAGCCAGCTCTTCAGCGCTTGACGTCCTGCTTTGCGGAAACTGCCAAAATGTTTGGCCTGGAAGTCAGCCTGAAGAAAACTGAGGTCCTCCATCAGCCAGCTCCCCACCATGACTGCCAGCCCCCCCACATCTCCATCGGGCACACAAAACTCAAAACGGTCAACCAGTTTACCTATCTCAGCTGCACCATTTCATCAGATGCAAGGATCGACAATGAGATAGACAACAGACTCGCCAAGGCAAATAGCGCCTTTGGAAGACTACACAAAAGAGTCTGGAAAAACAACCAACTGAAAAACCTCACAAAGATAAGCGTATACAGAGCCGTTGTCATACCCACACTCCTGTTCGGCTCCGAATCATGGGTCCTCCACCGGCACCACCTACGGCTCCTAGAACGCTTCCACCAGCGTTGTCTCCGCTCCATCCTCAACATCCATTGGAACACTTTCATCCCTAACGTCGAAGTACTCGAGATGGCAGAGGTCGACAGCATCGAGTCCACGCTGCTGAAGATCCAGCTGCGCTGGATGGGTCACGTCTCCAGAATGGAGGACCATCGCCTTCCCAAGATCGTGTTATATGGCGAGCTCTCCACTGGCCACCGTGACAGAAGTGCACCAAAGAAAAGGTACAAGGACTGCCTAAAGAAATCTCTTGGTGCCTGCCACATTGACCACCGCCAGTGGGCTGATAACGCCTCAAACCGTGCATCTTGGCGCCTCACAGTTTGGCGGGCAGCAACCTCCTTTGAAGAAGACCGCAGAGCCCACCTCACTGACAAAAGGCAAAGGAGGAAAAACCCAACACCCAACCCCAACCAACCAATTTTCCCCTGCAACCGCTGCAACCGTGTCTGCCTGTCCCGCATCGGACTTGTCAGCCACAAACGAGCCTGCAGCTGACGTGGACTTTTTACCCCCTCCATAAATCTTCGTCCGCGAAGCCAAGCCAAAGAGAGAAGAGATATATATATATATATATATATATATATATTTCTAAATTCATCTACTCCAAATAAGGAGACCACATATTAATGAAAAAATAATTATCACGTAAGTTACATGTAATTTTTTTCCATAGTAATACAAGCTCTCAATTCATTATGCCAGCGTTCTATATTAATCTCCACACTATCTTTCCAAGTACTAGCTACACATTTTCGTGCTACAGACAACACTAAACGTACAAATGCAATTTGAAATTTATCCAACCCCAATCCCTTCAAAGAAACTATAGCCCAGTAAAAATAAATAAATAGAAAATCGATGGGTCTAGTGGTAATTTAATTCTAAATAATCTTTCCAAAACCAATCTAATTCTTTCCCAAAATGGTTGTACTTTAATACAAGACCAAACAGCATGTAAAAAAAGTTCCCGTACATAATCCACATCTAAAACAAGAGTCTGAATTACTAAACCCATATTTTTTCAGTTTCTCTGGAGTCAAATATAACTGATGTAAAAAATTATAATTAACCATTCCATATCGCACATTCGTCACTTTTGTTACACTATCATGACACATGACCTCCCAATTATCTTCAGGAAAAATTTAAGTTAAATCACTTTCCCATTTAGTCCTAGATTTCTCCCATTCCGGTTTATCCATACGTTGCTGTAACAATTGATACATATCCGAAATATAACCTTTCTTTGGTATAGAGGAAATCAAAGATTCAAATTTCATCAACATAGGTAAATTCAGTTCTTTACCGTAATTATCTTTTATCAAAGGTCTAAGTTGATAATACACAAATAAAGAATTTACAGATATATCAAATTAAAAGAAACTGGCCTTCTTCAAAACAGTCCTGAACTATCGTTATACCCTTAGAATTCCATCTCTTTAAATGATTATTGAACATTGAAAAAGAAATAAGGTGATTATGATATAACGGGGTTTGGATTGATAGTTTACCCTTTGATCCTAAGACCATATTTCTTTTAACCCATATCCTTAACATATGTTTTAATGCCGGCATATTACGTTCCCGTAATAAGTTCACATTCCACTTAAATATAAACTGGTGTACCTCAACTTCAGAAATACAAGCCATTTCCACCTTTGCTCAACTCAGAGGTTGGTCCATATCCATCAATCTACTGACAAATTTAAACTGAACTGCTTCATAATAATTTTGAAAATGAGGCAACTGCAATCCACCTAATGCATATTTCCATATAAGTTTATGCAAGGCTACTCGTGCTAATCCTGTAAAAATCCTCTTGTAAGTAAACATGGTATCAACTGAAACAAATATTGGATTTGAGGAAAAATGTTCATTTTAATGCAATTTACTCGACCAATTAATGTTAACGGCAGATCTTTCCATTTAATCAAATCCATTTTAATCCTTTTTAATAAAGGAACATAATTTAATTTATATAAAGATTGATAATCTGCATTTACTATTTCTCCTAAATCTTTAATTCTATCTGACCAGTTTAATTTTTTATTTTTATATTCTGAATAATCTCTTTCCCCAATTGGCAATATTTCGCTCTTATCCCAATTTACTTTATATCCAGATAACTCTCCAAATTTCAACAATCTTGTAAATTTTTCAAAGACAGACTGCTCCAATTCTGTCAAATATACCAACACATCATCTGCAAATAAATTAATCTTATATTCTTCATCCGCAATTCTCATCCCTTTAATCTTATCATTCTGTCGTATTGTCTGAGCTAACGGTTCAATAGCCAATGCAAATAAGGCTGGTGACAATGGGCAACCTTTCCGGGTCAATTGCATTAATTTAAATGGTAAAGAAATTTGACCATTTGTCACCACCCTAGCAATTCGGTTTGTATATAGAGCCTTAACCCAACCAATAAAATAAGGGCCAAAATTAAACTTCTCGAACACCTTAAATAAAAAATTTCACTCAACCCTATCAAAAGCTTTTTCTGCATCCAGTTGAGTTGCTGTCTAAATGCATTGAACGATGTTATCAATCTAAGGATATTATCAGACGCATTTCTATTTTATAAAACCTGTTTGATCTTTATGTATCAACTGAGGTAAGTATTTAGCAAGTCTATTCACTAACACTTTCGCTATAATTTTATAATCTACATTTAATAAAGAAATAGGCCTATACAAAGATACTTTCAACGGATCCCCATCTTTCTTTGGAATCACAGTAATTATAGCACTCGAACAAGATTCTGGTAACAACTGATCCTTAGTTATTTGCTGCAATACATTTCCAAATACAGAGGATAAATCTTCAAAAAATACTTTATAGAATTCAGCTGAAAATCCGTCATCCCCTGGCGACTTTCCATTCGGCATCTCCTGTATAGCTTCTTTAATCTCAAAATCTGTAAATGGAGCTTCCAATTCTTTAACATCCTCCTCCCCTAAAACAGGTAATTCTATTTAGATAAATAAGATTCAATATAACCAACGTCCTGCTTTCCCTCAAAAGTATATAATTTTTGGTAAAATGAATAAAACTGGTCATTAATTTCCTGAGGTTTATAGGTAACTGTTGAATTCTTTTTAACAGCATTAATAGTTCGTGATGTCTGTTCTGTTTTTAATTGCCATGCTAATACCTTATGAGCTCTCTTACCCAATTCATAGTACCGTTGCTTAGATCAGTAAATTAAATGCTCATACTGATAAGTTTGTAATGTATTATAATGTAATTTCAACTTCATTAAAGCAGCTTTTTTATCTTCTGTAACATCTTTCTGAAATTCCTTTTCCAACTCAGTAATTTGTTTCTCCAATGTTAAACTTTCCGCCAAATATTGTTTTTTAACTTTTGGCGTATAACTAATAATTTGCCCTTGCAAATATGCTTTCAAAGCGTCCCACAATACAAAATTACTGCATACTGAATTAACATTCTCAGCCAAAAACAAAGTAATCTGTTCCTTAACAAAAGTAATAAACCCTGGTTTCCTCAGTAATATTGTGTTAAACCTCCATCTACAAGATGATTGTACCACTTCTGGACTTACACAGGAGAAAAACAACACAGAATGATCCGATATAATCCGACTTTTATATGCAGCCTGTAATATTCTACCTTGCAAGTGTGCTGATACCAAAAAAAAATCTATTCTAAAAAATGAATCATGTCTAGATGAATGAAAAGTCTTTCTCTGTAGGATTTATTCTCCTCCAAACATCAACCAAATTCAAATCATTCATCAAGGCTATTTGTATCGCCACCTTTGATTTCCTTATACTTTTCGAAGATCTATCCAATAAAGGGTCCAAAACAGTTAAAATCTCCCCCCACCAAAATATGGTCATTGGCCTGATTTGGCAGTAAAAAAGCCTCTCTCATGAGCCGTTCATCGTCTACATTAGGTGCGTAAATATTTAACAAAGTCCATGATTCAGCAAAAATTTTACAATTCACCATCAAAACCTTCCCAGCATTTCCTTCAACTGATTCCAATTCAAACTGTAATTTCTTATGAATTAAAATCGCTACACCCTTTGCCTTAGAATTAAAGGAAGAAGAGAACACATGTCCAACACCCTCCCCTCTCTCTTCAATTTCAAATGTTCTTTGTCGGTCAAGTGCGTTTCTTGCAAAAAAGCATTATCAACTTTCATTCTTTTTATATAGGCCAAAACTCGTTTGCTCTTAATTGGACTATTCAAACCCTGGACATTAAAAGTTGCAAAGTTCAAATTAGACATTTCTTCAATCTAATAATATATCACACTACTATAAAATATTCCTCCCCTTTCTAATTTCCTTAATATTCTAAACCCTCCCCATATAAAAAATTCCCCAAATTCAAATAAATAGAAAGAAAATACAATCCCCCAACAAACTACTAAAAAGTAGCAGCTCCCAAAAAATCTGGGTGCGGTAAAACCCACTAGTGGCAGGTGACTAAAAGTCTCAGTGTCATCCACCCCCCCACCCCCCCAAGTCAGATTTTCACAAAGTTCTTAATCAAATATATTCCAGTCCCAAGATGACGTAGAGGGCAGACATGTAGTTCCACCTTTCCCCAGTTAGTCTTCTAAATACTCGATTTTAAAAGTTATAAAAGTGGTTAAAAATAGTATTTATAGAATTTGGAACAAAAACTCAGTTACAAAAGAAGCTACCTTATAAAAATGTTGAAGTTGAAGCCACGGAGTCGCTGACTGGAGTTCCCAAGCCTCAAAGGACTCCTGCCCGGATGAGTATTACACTGGCGCCGATCGCGCATCCACAAGATGGCACCGGTTCTGTGATGAGCTCGGCCGGCCCTGATTCGCGCCCCCGTAAATCCAGGCACGCAGGCAGATCAGCCAAGCGGGGACAGACACGCAAGCCCGCAGTTATGCTTGGTGGTCCAGGGGCGTGCAGTGTAGTGTCGGAGGACGCACCTGCGCGGTCAACGACTCTTCCAGGCATTCGCGGTGCGTCGCAAGTTTGGAAGCTGCTAGAGAAGGTGTAGGCTGTGGGAGAACCCGAAAGAGACGGCGGGCTAGCGAAGTCAGCACGCCTTCGACGGGTGTCCAGACCCGCAGCCGCACTGGAAGAGGAGTTACTGCTTCAGAAGATGAGAGCTCAGCGTTATTGGAATTAACACACGAAGAATATATGGGGACTGGAACCAGAGAAGGTAGGCCTCAAGGGGAAATGATGAAACCTGGACTGGATTCTGTGTTTACAATATTGGAAGGGATTGCTCATCAAATGGAAAACATGTCAATGCAGATGTCTACTCAGATAAACCAAGGATATATGGAAGTGAAAACTAAAATGAACAGTATGTGTGGAGAGATGACCTCTATGAAGAAAGATATGACTGTAGTTAAAAGTTATGTCAGTAGATCTATAAAAACAGTGAATATTGTACAGGATAATTTTAAAAAGATTGAAGATGCCTTTTTTGAATGTAAACCAGGTGGAGCATAATAGAGAAAAAATGGAAAAAGTGGAGGATTCTTTCGTGATTTGGAGGATTCAGAAGAAGGAATTATTGAAGAAGATTGATTCATTAGAGAATCAAGGTCGAAGAAATAATGTAAAAATAGCAGGTCTTCCAGAAGATATGGAAGCCTCAGATCCAGTAAAGTTTTTTTAAGAAATGGATTCCTGAGGTACTGGGCAATGAATGATTTGGAGCAAGATCGGGCACATAGAGCACTGAGGAAGAAACCATTTCCAGGTCAACCACCACGGGCAGTTTTGATTCGCTGTTTGAAATATCAGGATCGAGAAATGATACTGTGAATTGCGGTGCAGAAAGCGCGGCAAAATCAGACCCCAATGATGGTTCAAATTAACCCAGAGTGTTTTTCTATGCTGATCTGAGTCAAGAAGTTATTAGAAGACATCGAGAATTTAATTCAGCTAAAGAAGTATTGTGGCGAAAGTGTTATAAATTTGCTTTTCGTTATCCGGCTGTATTGAAAGTTTTTTATGGGAATTTTCAATCCCAATTTTTTGAAA
The DNA here is from genome assembly GCF_036971445.1 of Narcine bancroftii. NCBI lineage: Eukaryota > Metazoa > Chordata > Chondrichthyes > Torpediniformes > Narcinidae > Narcine > Narcine bancroftii. Next base: position 19,600,183 of record NC_091479.1, on the reverse strand, counting down.
ATGACCAAGATGCATTAATTTTTGCTAATTCATTGCCAGATTTGCGAGGAAATGGACAGTCGTCATCACTGTCACCTTAAAGGAGGGTAAATGGAAACGGGAACAGGAAGAATGGGAAACACGGAAAGAATGGAAAGAAAGTTGAATTGACGCAAAGTCTTCTTGATATTGAGGACCCGTGAGTCGAGAGCTTTGTGGCAATCCTTTGCAAGAAGACTGAAATCCCTAAATCTTTGCTGTTCAATAAAAATACTTGGTCGAAGGTGATGTAAAATCCAGTGGGAGACCCAAACCCATTTCATTACTTTAGGGAGCCCAAACAAAACAAAAGCAACCATTGCTCCAGATTACTCCTAAACTTCTGGAATCTGTACCCAGAGTACCAAGCGAAATCGGTTTTAGCATGGTTCTAATTTTCTTCTGTAGGCACCCGTGAAATTAGAAGTAAAACACTCCAGGTCACAATAATGTTAGAAGGTGCAAATTATCAAATGTGTTGCAATGTAAAAAAGTTTGCTTTCTTATACCCTTGGTTTTAATACACTTCAGAATATGCTCTTTAATGTAAAAGGATACCACCAGATTCCGGTAAACCCCAGCGACGTTCCAAAAATGGCAATCATCACACCTTTCGGCTTCTTCAAATTCCTGTGAATGCCCTTAGGACTGAAGAACACGGCCCAGACGTTCCAGCGACTGATGAACGTGGTCGGCAGGGACCTTGACTTCATTTTCTTCTACTTAGACGACATCCTCATCGCCAGCCCCGAAGTCAGGAGACGCACCTGACCCTCCTGTTCGACAGAATGCAGCAGTTCGGACTCACAGTGAACCCAGCCAAGTGCCAGTTCAGCCTAGAGTCAATAGACTTTCTGGGACACCTCATTACCCCAGAGGGAGCCACGCCACTGCCAGACAAGGTGGAGGCCATCCAAAACTTCCCCAGGCAAAGCACGACCAAAGGCCTGCAGGAGTTCCTAGGAGTGGTAAATTTCTATCATCACTTCCTTCTGGGAGTGGCCACCCTCAATGCAGCCCCTGTTCGACCTCGTCAAGCTCGGCGACAAGACCCTCCAGTGGACACCAGACACTACAGAAGTGTTCCACACCATGAAGGCAGCACTGGCGATGGCCACAATCCTGGCGCATCCAGACTCAACCTCCCTCTGGCCCTTACAACAGATGCGTCAGACAGAGTGGTGGGCGCAGGGCTGGAGCAATGGGTCGATGAGCACTGGCGCCCCCTTGCCTCCTTCAGTAAACACTCCGGATACCAGAGCTCAAATACAGAATGTTCGATCACAAACTGCTGGCCCTGTACCTGGCTATACGCCATTTCTAATACATGTTAGAGGAAAGGGTCTTCACTGCCTACACAGACCACAAACCACTACCCTACACACTCAGCAAGGTTTCAGACCCTTTGGTTGGTAAGGCAACAGTGTCAACTCTCCTACATCTCGGAGAATACCATGGGCATTCACCATGTCACAGGCAAGTCCAATATAGTGGCCGATGTGCTGTCTAGACCCACAATCGCCACAGCCTCAGGAGGGCTCGACGTCGCTCATCGGCCCAAGGACCAGACGGAGGATGTGGACATCCAGGTCTACCGGAATGCCATCGCCAGCCTGAAGGTTAGTGACTTTTGCCCCTCACCAGGAGGCCCGTCCCTGCTGTGCGACATCTCCACAGGGTTTCCCAGATCCATCCTACCTACAAACTGGCGACAGCGAGTTTTTAACCAGATCCATGGCCTATCCCACCCTTCCATAAAATCCATGGCCCACCTGTTGCCTGACAAGTTCATGTGGCACGGCCTCTGCTGAGGTGTGACCTTGTGGGCCAGAACTTGTTTGCAGTACCAACGCGCCAAGGTACACAGACAAACAAAAGCCCCACACCAAACATTAAAGCTGGCTCAGCGCCGGTTCGAACACGTATATATAGACAGTGTCGGCCCACTCCCCATGAGCCAGGGCTCCCTGTTCACGATGATTGACCGTTGTACCCACTGGCCGGAGGCCATACCCACGTGCGACACGGAGATGTGAGCCAGCCTTCTTATCCACCTGGGTTGCGCATTTTGGAGTCCCAACCCACATCATCTCAGACCGAGGGGTACAGTTCACCTCTTCGCTCTGGACTAACCAAAATTCTGTGGCAGCCAAGTACACCACACCACAGCCTACCACCCTCAAGCAAACGGCTAGTCGAGCGTTTCCACCACTACTTGAAGGTCACCTTGAAAGCCCAACTGCAAGGCCCGAATTGGGTGGACGAGCTCCCATGGGTGCTCTTAGGCATCCGCATAGCACTGAAGGAGGACCTGCCAGCCTTGTCCAGAGATGGTGTAGTTTTCCACTTACATTCCTGGGGACATCCATTTCAACCCCCTACCCTGGCCCACAGCCCAGCACCTCCAGAGGTTGAGGTTGCAAGTGGGTGAACACCCCCTCCCCCACCACCGTCTCGACGCGGCTCGCCATCCAGCCACGTCCCCGTAGACCTGCAGTCTACCCACTACATCTTCGTGTGGAGAGGACAACATTGAACACCTCTACAGTATCCATACGAAGGTCAATTCAAGGTGCTGCAGAGAGCCGGTGTCGTGTTTACAATGGACATTGGCAGCCTACAGGACAGATTCACAATCGACTGCCTCAAGGCAACGCACCTGGACTCAGACCTGCTGGCCCCTAGGCCCCCAGGTCAGGCGCAGAGGTCGACCACCCAGAGACTAGAAAGTGGCGATTCTGGGGGGAGGGGATGGTGTAGCAAGCCGGGTGACCATGCGGTTCGACGGGCTGAATCGCCCGGCCAGCCCAAGATGGCGCGGGCCCCCCTTCACTGCCAAGGGGAAGCCCGTGGTTGACACTATGTGTGGACTAAGGGAACTCCCCGCTTCCGGGTGGCGTGCCAAGGAGTGACGCCGCGACACGCTGACATCACTTCCTGAAACTTGCGCACACGTCACCGGAAGTGGCCATCCCCTTGGCGCACCATGGTGAATTCAAACAATAAAATCAGTTTACTGGTTCGCCCTCACACTGTGTGGACATCTCTTTATTCCGTAGCTCTGCCATAGCAGACACTACAGTATATTTTGCTCTATATAAAATACTGTTTGACCTGCTGAGTTACTCCAGCTTTGTGTGTTTACTTCAATCAACAGGTCTGCAGGCTTGTACGTTTTACACCTTAAATGTATGCCCTCCAGTTTTAGACAACCCTTAGCCTGCTTAAAGGACTGTTTATTTATCTTATCCACATCCATCATGATTTTATAAACCTCCATAAAGGACTCTGTCCCCAGCCTCCCACACTCAAGGGAGAAGTCACAGCCTAACAGGCCTTTCCTTATGTGAAGTTTGCCAGTCATATTAACATCCTCGTGAATCTTTACAGCTTAATTATATCTTTTCTCTCGCTGGGAGACCAGAACAAAGCACAATACTCCAAGTGCAATTTCACCAATGTCTTCTACAGGTGTAATGTGACATTACTCCTGAACTCCATGCCCTAACCAATGAAAGCAAGCAAGCCAAATGCCTCTTTCACCATCCTGTTTACCTGTGTCACAATTTTCATGGAATCTTGTACCTGTACCCAAGTACTTTCTTTTCTCCCTGTTGTGAGCTTCGATAACCTCCACAGCCAACTAGACCAGCATTCTCAATCTTTTTTCAGCTCTGCAACACCCCACCCCCCAAAACCCCCAGACTCTGCTCAGTTTACGAGTCCCCTTCTCCGTGAAGCAGTGAAGTTTTGATTTCTTCCGTACTTCTCTTCATAAAAAAACAAATGATTTTTTTTTGTTCTGTAATATTAAAATAAACAACTCTTACCTAAATGTTCTGTGGCCCCCCGGGGTGGGGTCCCTGAACATCCAGCTCTCCCACAGCCACACCCGCTCACATCCCGATTCCGGTACCTAGTACCTTTTTAGCCAGTCTCCAGCAATCCCCAACCTGGTGCGAGTGAGTCCTTTGACCACAAGTCGCCAGCAGCCCACAGCCTGCATGGGTTCCTCGCCTCAAGTCTCCAAAAGCCTGCCGCCTGTGTGCTCTTCAGCTGCAGAGCCCTTCATTGATCTACTGTCATGGTCACTGTCCCTCAGGGTCGCCTCCTCTGCCTCTCCTTCTTAAATGGAGGGTGATGTTCTCAATTTCTGGCACCTTGTGCCAGTCCTCTGCTACCCTGGAGTCATTGCCACCACCATCTTGGGCTCAGACCCCGCGGTTGCAGGATTTTAAAATGAACCACCATTGGCTCCTTTAACAGGCTGCTCAAAGCCTGGACAGAGCCAATGGTAGTTGGACTGGGCAGTAGATTGACTGTATTGTTTATTGAACCATCTCACTAAATGAGCCTCAGCTTGTTTATCAGCTAGATTGATAACGAGTCCCAACCCACCAATCTCAGCCAGACCCCATTTAAAACCCTCCCAAGAAGTACTAGCAAACCTGGTGCTCCTCTAGATTAACTGCTACCCATCCGAGAAGAGAGTTTATGGTTCAAGAATCTGAAACCCTTGTTCCCTTAGCAATGCTTTTAACTGTATCTTCCTATTCCTTGCCCCACTGGCTTGTGATTGAGATTGAGAGCTCAAGAAGCCATGGCTTTTAACTTAAATTCTCATTTCAGGACCTTATCTCCTTTCCTGCATATTACGTTCGTACCCAATATGGACCATGCCCTCTGCATTTCCAAAAGTAAAATGGAATTCAAAGATCAGTGACCAGAAATGTTCATTCATTTCTCTCATCAAATATTGCATAACCAGCTGAATAGTTCTGATTTTTTTTTTTGTTTCGCTTCAGCTTTGCAGTAATGACAGTATTTTTGCTTTTGGTCTATAATGAATGCTACACACAGTCCTAGATATTGGCACATAATGTACACCAACAGTCAGTTTGCTTTCAATTCCTTTTCCTTCATTACAACATACTGTATTTAGAACCAGAGTTCAAGATTTGCCTTTGAGGCAGCTTAGCATATTCATTCATGGAATTCTTTTTTGTTCATATATCTGTTTGGGAACAGTATATTGGGACCATTTAGAAGTACCGTATCTACACATGTAATAGTCAATACCACGTAAAAGTCAACATCCCTATTTTTGGCTCCAGCTATCTGCCTATCCGAGCACCCGACACCTTGACCCAGGCCGCCCTCCCACCAGAGCTCTCGTCCCCTCAACTTCAGCCTAGGCCCAAGCTACTCCCCTCATCCAAGCTTCCAACCCTTCAACTGTGGACCCCAGGCCCCAGCCACCCACCCACTGGAGCTTCCAATGCCCAGAACATGGACTTAACACCAGATCCCTGCTGCCCGCGCAGTGGAGCTTGACACCCTGAGCGTGAACTTACTATCCAGTCCCGGCTATCTGTACACCCATCCATGCTCCAAATGCCTCAAATAACACAGGTCAAAAAGTAAGTCAATCCACTAAATTTTAACCTTAAAATTGGTCCATAAAATTCAACTACAACACAGTAAATGACAACAATATATTTGACCATTAAACAGACTGGCCATCTAACTTCACGAACTAAAACTTCTAAGTCTGTCCACTTGAGAAATCAGAGGTAGTAACGAAAAGGCACCCAACTCCACATTCCATGAGTGGGGGGGGAGGACTGTGTGAATTAATTAAACTGAACATTCCACCAGTCTTGCTCCCAATTACTTCAATCTCATTTTGAGAGATCATTTCTTCAATAGGTATGAAACTTTAAATATTCACATTGACAAATGCTCATCAAGAAGACCATTATTTTTTTCTCGCTCCATTTATATAAACAATTCCTAATTATTTCTCCTTGAGCATAGTCTAATACAGATGTCAGCCAGGCAGGTAAATGGCATTCTGGCATACAATGCACACAAGTTAAATACTCTCCACCTACTTAATGAGTTCTCTCAACTGACATTAATTCCGCATGCACCAACAGCCTCAATGATTATCTCTCAGTCAATTCCGTTAATGATATCATGAACACAGAGTCAAACAAAAACATGTGTAAATTAACTCGGCAAAATACAATAAATATCAAAAGGGCTCTGATAATTCTTTATGGCCATCCTTGCTGAAGACGGCTTGATCCTTCAATAGATTGTTAGGAAGGTCATTGATTAGTTGCTTTACACAGCGAATCAAGTGTCATCACACAAAACATGAGCGATCTCTTCTCACAAGGTCTGATGAACAAACACTAATCTCATTACTGGACCTGGATTTGCAAGGAAGACAAAACTGCCACAGTTCTTACCTTCTCTGTTTTGATCTTCTTCAGTGGTCGACACTCACTTTCAACCTCCTCTGGTTCCGTTTTAATTCCCAGCAGGTTGGAAATACTGTTGCCATCCAGTGGCGCAGCTCCCAAATCCAGCACTTGAACCGTCGCTCCGTCTGGGCAGCCCGTGCTCGGAGCGCATTCAAACGAGCTGCCCTTTGGCCCTGACCCCACGCCGAGCTGTTGTGCAGCATTGGGATCGCTCCCGGGAGGTGGCTGCGCACCTCCGCTGCTCTCGCCTTTCTCTTTCTTGCTTTTGCCGGATCCACCCTCTTTCTCCTTTTTCGAACCGGCTCCATTCCGAACAGTCTTTGGGCCTTTCTCCGAGCCCTTGGACGCGCTGTTGGATGATCCCAGTCCACTGGGATTCGCTATTTCTGCAGACCGCGCCTGCATTTCTTTCTTCCCGTTTCCTGATTCTCCCACAGTATACAGGGAAGCAGCAGATACAGACTTACTCCCTTCCTTTGCATTTTTGCTCCTTTTTGCCTTCGATTTGCTCTCCTTCGTCTGAGGTGCTTGAACTGGAGTGACAAACTTGATATTATCTGGGAGAGCAGCCACAGCGCTTGGTACCGGCATGCTCCCATCTTTTGATCCAGACATCTCCATTTTCTGCTGGTCTTTCTCCAAGTCTGCGTCCAAATCAATGATTAAATTCCCAACTCCGATATCCCACTCATCCCCACTGTCGTAGGCATCAACAGCATTCGAATCCACACCTTTCCCAGCTGGACTACTGCTGCTTAAGGACATCTTAGATTCACCTTCCTTGCAAAAAGTTTCTTTTCTCTTCTCAGTTGCTTGGACTAGTGCCGGGGCGTTAGGTTCTTATTGCCGCACCTTCACAGCTCCTCCTTTGCTGCGAGTACATCATCGCCTGGGAACAGGAAGAGAAAATGCATGAGAAACAGACTGACAACATAAAAATTGGATGTTTCCAATCTACCAGACATCAAGAGACTGAAAAAGCCTAATTTGCCAAATGCTGGTGAGTTCCAGGCAACGACAGCTGATTTGTATTTGTAGATAACAACGAACATCGATGGGTACAGATTTTTTTAAATCAAAAAATATACTTTATTCACCATAAATGATTTACAAAAAAGAAAACTGTTCAAAGCCATAATGTCAGTCATGTCTATACATTCCCATCAATGTACATTGTTACATTTGTCCTCCAAACATCAACCCTGTGGCACCTTGTTGTTTCTTCCTCTCTGATGGTTGAGGGACATTCCCCCTCAGTCTCAGCCCCTCAATGCCCGATTACAGGAGGTCTCCAGACTGTGGTCCTTCCTCACAGCACCAAATCTCAGAGCGTCCCTCAGCATACAATTCCTGCAGCGTGGAATGTTTGGGAGTCGTCAGCGCAGATAGATGATCAACGTAATAATCAGCTGAGGAGCAGGCAGACAGGCTGAACGCAAAGATTTGTTTCACTCCAGACCCAGGTAATCACAATTAACCTGGTGCAAGTTTACCATGAACAGTGAAAATCCCGCAAAATTTAGTTGAAAGCAATCTCAAACCAATAAAACAAGTTAGCAATGCCAGCTGAGGACTGAACCATGCATGACCTTGGAATTGCCTCTACTTTCATAGAAAAAACACATTTGCAACAGAATAGGATAAAACTGGTTGTCCAATCATCCTTTAGGTAAATACCTCACTGAAAGAATTCCCCCCCCCCACCCCCACCATTTTAACCGTCTTGGGTTCACCTTTCTCATTTATTCTTTGCTCAACTAATCCACTAGAACAACTTTAACCCTTACTCCTTCCTGCATTTAAAGTCTCCCCACATGCTATTTTGAGCAATTTGTTTAACTCACTCATCCAAAGACACAAGATTTAAACTCCTGTCCTTCAAGTTCCTTGGAGTTGACTTAACTGGTGACCAATCATGGACACACAGCATTTCCTCACTTGTCAGGAAGGCGCAACAGTAACTGCGGTTCCTGAGATGATTGAAGCGGGCAGGGCCACCATGATGTCAACCTGCCACCACAGCTCCATCGACAGCGTTGCAATGTGGTATGGCTGCTGCAGAGAAATGGAGCAGAGGTCAATCCACAGGATCATAAGAGAGGATCACTGGAGTCTTCACCCCCCCCACCAGCGATGCAGTCGACCAGGATTGTTGTCTGAAGCGCGCGCACGAAATCATTGAGGACCCTTTCCAAGTGTTATTTAATACTCTCTCTTTTTCATCTTGTACAAGTCCAGATTTATCCTCACAAATGCATTAAATGGTCTTTACGGAGTACTACCAAGACCAACACCCAAATCATCTGTCTATCTTTTTTCTTCAGGTGAAAAAGATCAGCATGGAGAAGAATCTTGCAGTATTTGCACTAAAATAACAAGATAAAGTCAAAGGGGAAACAAGGACAAGCAAGTTCATCAAAAGTATTTTGTATCCCCACTTTTCTAAATGCAAGTTTTCACCTTTAACAGTTGGTTGGAAAAGTGCTCTATTACCTTCAATTTCACTAAGACTGATTTGAGACCCCAGAACATTACAGCCCCCTGAGATAAATATCCTATCAGAAGAAAAGTGCATTTCTCGAGGTCAAAGGATTACTTTTGAATTCTAGTCACTATTTTGTACACAATCTGGTTTTGGGATAAACAAAGATTTTGGTAATCAAGAGATCTAACTGGGACATCGGTCAACCTCCGTGCTCTATGAACAATCAATCCAGTACAGTATTCATGTGAGAATTGAGACAAGTCCTTGAGAATTGAGACTTGGAATCCCAACATGCTCAAAAGGTGGGATTTCTACCAGATAAGTTCAGCCGACAAAGCTGAAAGGTTTTACAACCTTTCATTGAGAAATAAAAATAATGAATACTCAGCTTAATTTCAAATCAAAAGGTTATGCTTTGTAAGATCAACCACAACACCAAGAAGCTGGTTATATACTTCCAGTAGAGGAGGGTTTGGTATGACGTCAGAAACCCTGGCAAATTTCTACAGATGTGTGGTGGAAAGTGCGCTGACCGGCTGCATCATGGTCCTGTATGGGGACACTAATACCCCTGAGTGTAATGCCCTCCAAAAGGTGGAGAACACAGCCCAGGATATCACAGGCAAAACCTTCTCCACCATTGAAAACATACTACAGGGAGAGAGCAGCAGCGATCATTAAGGATCCACACCACCCAGCACACGCTCTGTTCTCGCTGCTGCCATCAGGAAAGAGGTCTAGATGCCACAAGACTCGCACCCCCAGGTTCAGGAACAGCTGCTCCCCCCCACCATCAGTCTCCTCAACAACAAATTCAATCAGGGACTCATTTAAGGACTTTTACTTTAGCACTTTATTGATTTTTTTTTCTCTCTGTATTGGAGTCAGCTTGTTTACATTTCTTTATTTGTTTACATGTACGTTGAGTCAGATATTTTTGCACTACAAATAAGTAGTAATTCTGCCTCACCCACAGGAAAAAGAATCTCAGATGTGATGGCATCTATGTTCTTTGACAATAAATCTGAACTCTATATTTTTCAGTGCTTGGTTAATCTACATGATAGAAAAGGTTTCTTTCAAAGATGCTAGTTGCTATTTGGAGGTTTTTGTGCAGTTAATGTTCATGTTGTGTTTTACTGATGTGTTTCCTTAATTGGTAAGATTGCTTTCATGTTCAAGGTTATTAAACTAGTCTGAACTTTGAACTCACTCACGCAAGGGGTGATGAGGTGGAAACAATGGACAGCTTGATGTTCTCAGGAGTAACCATCTCCAGTGACTTATCCTAGTCCATCCATATCAACATTATGTCCAAGAAAGCACACTAGCACTTTTACTTCTTCAGAACCCTGAGGAAATTTGGCATGTCACTTTTATCTCTTAACAACTTGTACAGATGCACCACTGAAAGCTTCCTGTCAGGGTGCATCGCTGAGTGGTACAGGAACTGCTCTGCCTGAGATCCCAACAAATTGCATAGGGTTGCAAACTTGGCTCAGACCACCAAATATACACACTCCCTTCCATCAGACCCATCTGTACCTTCTCCCGCTGCCTTGGAAAGAAACTCACACCATTACATCCAGGTTCAAATCCCCTCCCCACCGCCCCCCCCACCAGCAGCTTCACGTGTGAGAGATCACACACCACTAGATTCAACCACCGTTTCTTTCCTGCTGTGATCAGACTCTTGAATGAACCTCACAAAAGTAAAATTTTATAATTTTATATACCAGTAGCTCCGCACTTCTGACTTACTTGCACGATGTAAGAGATGTAGCTGGTCTGCTTGCAAAACAAACTTTATCTTTGCAGTTTGGTATATGTAACAATAAACGTGACATATTCTTTGAAGTCAAAAGAATAGACATGGGTAATGCAGTCTATGTACTATCTTTGGATTTTGACAATTACTTCAATATCATATTTCAAACATGATACATGACTAAATGTCCACAATTATCATTCAATCATGGGACATGAAGCAGAAAGAGTTTGAAATGATAATAGTTCATGGTCAATTTGACATCAAAAAAGAGATCTTCAAGGATTGAGGGTGCAACTACTGTTGCTTATTGTTTATGTCAATTATTTGTTCTTGGAGATCGGAGAGACAATTTCAAAATGTGAACAAAACCTCAACATTTGTGAGGCAGGCGAGAAGAGCCACTACTGTACAATTACAAATAAAGGGCAGCACGGTTAGGGTAGCAGTGAGCATAACGGTGTTACAGTGCCAGTATCCAGGGTTCAATGGTCGTGCTGTCTGTGAGGAGTCAGTATGTTCTCCCCGTATCTGCGTGTGTTTCCTCCGGGGGTTCTGGTTTCCTCCCAACCTTCAAAAGGTATCTGGGGTTGTTGGTCAATTGGGAGGTTTGTGGACCAAAAGTGCCAGTTACCGTGCCGTATGTCTAATTTTTTTTAAAAATTAAAATATTAGTAATGCACTTGACTAATTAATAAATTTGTAGGTTGGGCACCTAGCTACCAAATTCTGGAACACCAACTGTTATCAAAGAATAAACACAGAATAATGCACATTTATCACAGAGACATCTTCTGATGTTAGACAGGCAGTAAACCTTTACTTGGTCTTCAGGTATGAAGGCGCACAAGACATGCGAACTCTGTCGATGCACTTTAATCTCCCCCACCTCTCACTCAAATGAAACTATACAGTGACAGGATAAAGGCAATAAATCTATCTATAAATGAGCTAAAACTCTAGGGGACACCCTGTTCATTTTCATCTGGTGGGCTCTGCCCAGTCTTGCAACTCATGCAAAGGGGGGGAAAAAAGAACTATTTCAATCCAAACTGCTTAACTTACAGGAGAACAAAGTAGAGATAATTCAAAAAGGCCTTTAAAAATGACAATCATTGCTAGAGAAATAATATTTTATAAATGAAGTTCACGTATGAAATCTTGGCAAGACAACATCGAACACTGAACACAATTCAGGTGTCCATGTCATGAAAAGGATTTGGGGATATACCAGATAAGGTTCAAAACGTCACAGGAATTATTAATCAGAAAAGTCTGAACGCCAAGACAACACCCAAAAAGAACTGAGAGGTAATGCAAGAACTCTCAAAGATTCTGTAGGACGATAAACGTGAAAATGTTATTTCCATTTGTAAAGAGACCAAAACTAGGGGTCATAAATTTAAAATATATAAGGAATCCTGGAAATACTGAGTAGGTCAATATCTGATGAAAGGTCATCAACCTGAAACGAGATCTCTGCTCCTCTCTCCACAGAAATATCGATAAGACACCAGAGAAAGGTCAATGTGACAGGAGTATTTGCTACAAGACAGAGTTGAGGCCAACACACCTCAAGAATGAAAAACTCCCTTGTTTATATCTTGAGATACTTCAGGAAGGCAGGAAGACAACTTCTGGAACACCAACTGTTATCAAAGAATAAACACAGAATAATGCACATTTATCACAGAGACATCTTCTGATGTTAGACAGACAGGCAGTAAACCTTTACTTGGTCTTCAGGTATGAAGGCGCGCAAGACATGCGAACTCTGTCGATGCACTTTAATCTCCCCCACCTCTCACTCAACTGAAACTATACAGTGACAGGATAAAGGCAATAAATCTATCTATAAATGAGCTAAAACTCTATGGGACACCCTGTTCATTTTCAGCCCAGTCTTGCAACTCATGCAAAGGGGGGAAAAAAAAGAACTATTTCAATCCAAACTGCTTAGTTCTTATCTCTGGAAGGGGCTACTTTGGTTAAGACTTGGTGGAACTTCAAAGCACTGAACAGCAAATAAAAAAAAACACAAGTTATCCAGTCATTTTATATTCTTCATTTTACCAAATGCAACTTAATCCACAGGTTTGCATTCTGGCTTTAGTTCAAGTTCGTTGTCATCTGACTGTACCTATACAATCAGGCAAAAGAGCGTACTCCAGACCGTGGTGTACACAAACAATAATTTAATACTGCAAGGTGCTCCAGAAGTTCATTATCAGACCAAATTTAATGGTGATCCAGAGTAGAGGGTAGAGGATTTTAAGGTACAATTTATAAAGTAAAAAAGTGGGAGAAATATTGAGAAAAAATTTAGAATTTAAGCAGCTGAAGACACATCTGTTAATCGAGCAGTAAGGGACAACAAATAAGAAATAGGAGTAGCTCACCCGGCCCATGAAACCTGTTTCGCCATTCATGGCGGATCTGATGATAGCCTCATCTCAACTGATCTGCCTTTTCCCCAAATCCTTTAATTCCTCTACTCGGTAAAAATCTATCTTACCTTGCCTTAAATAAATTTACTGAGGTAGACTCCATATATTTACTGAGGTAGCCTCAAAGTGCCAGAGGGACTCAAGGTCCCAGAAATGCAAAACCTCTGATTCAAGAATCATTCGTACTCATTACAATACTAGATTCCGAAGTTCTTAATTTGGTTTACTGTGTGCATCATTTCAAGCCTTTAAAAAGTGTAAGGATAAATATGTTTTTTTAAAAAGATGCATTAGAAAAAGTTTGCAAGATCCTATTGAAAAGCTTGGTGGGAGAGGAGTATGGGGTAAAAGCAGAGAGGTTTATGGTTGAAACTCCAGTGCACAGGGCCAAAGTACCAACATCTCAGCAGATTATGGAAGACAAGGTTGATGAGCTCATAACTGGGAATGGATAGAAAAATGGGAGTATCCTTTTTGCTTTCAGTCTCAAAATAATGGAATAGCAACAAGATTATTGCAGAAAACATTTAAAATGTTATAAACAGCACAGCAAAAGGATCCAACGTAAATTTATGCAAGTTCCATATAAAAAGACACCAAGTTTAAACCACCCAAGATTTGTGGTGATACTAACCAAGGAGCGAAAATTATGGGTCATTTTTTTTTTTTTTAAACACGATTCTAACTGAATTAGATGCATCCAGCATCAATGCTGGTATCATTACGGTTAGGGACTCACTCAGATGATTTGTACGCCAAATCCTAGTGTAAAACAGTCACCTCTGCATTTACCAAACCAGGAATCAAAGCAAGGGGGAGAGTAGTTAGGGAATGATTTGGGCAAACTACACGAGTAGAATAACAGATGAAATATGAATGGAAGGTGCAAGGCAGGAATGGGAATCACAATTATCAAAGAGGGAGTGAATCGGGCACAGCAATCAACAAAGATCCAACAATGAGCATCAAACAGAATTGCACAGATTCTAATGTTAGAGAAACAGATATTATACAACGCAACTCAACTCAATCAGATTGCACGCCAAAGAGCCTCTTGTGTTCTGGACTCGCTCAATATTATAGAGTATGTTTGTTTGATTAATTACTTACTCACTAACAAAAATACCACTCCACTCAGACCAACACAATTTCAGCCTCTGTAATGCAGGATCGGCTATGCCAAAAACACAAGAGTGTTTAAGTTTGATGTCAAGTTACAGTGATAATCATGGACTTGGACTCCTCACACCTGATCAAAGTAAGATCAAGGCTGATCTTGTTAACCTTGTGATTCCCTTAATTTACAAATCGCTATCAAAAAATTAACCTCCAGTGTCTTTTGGGAAGAAAATTATAAAGGTTATAAAGATTATTTTGAAACTGGTGTCGGTGTATACTTCATCTCTGTATCTACTCCATTTGCCCTGGAAGAATGATAAAAACAACCTCCATTGTAATAGAGCCTCATCCACGCCAACTGGAATGTCTACACTAACCCCACTTGCCTGCTTTAGGCCAGTATCCATTTATTCCCGACCTAACCAAGTACATGTCCAAATGCCTTTCATGTGCTGTAAAAGAACCATTTCCTTTGGTAACTCATTTTGCATATCAGCACCCTCCACGTGAAGAACATATTCCTCAGAGTACCTTTCAACCTCTCATCTTAAAGTGTGCCCTCTCTAATATGGGAAAAAAGATTCTATGCCCTTCCTAATTTTGTAAACATCTACAAAAATACCCCTCAGCTTCCTTCACATCAGGGAAAATTATACCCAGCCTTTCAGTTTATAACACCCTTCTATTCCACAGGCAAAATCATAGAGAATCTCTTCTGCATTCTCTATTGGTACCACATCCTTCCAGCACTGCAGTGACCAGAAATATAAACAATACAGTACTCCAAGTGCGTCTGGCCAATAATTTGTACAACCTTAATAACGACTTCCAACTCTGCCTCAGCCAACAAAGGCAAGCAAACCAAAATCTTTCTTCACTACCACGTTCGACTATGCATCAGTGCTTCCAAGGTCCCTGCCATTAACTCGGATCAATGCAATACTGTGGGCTGAAAGGTCTGTACTGTGCTGTCAGGTTCTATGGTCCACATCTCCCACCAGAATTTGACATCCCAGAGTACAATATCTTACATTGTATGGATTAAATTCCATCTCCAGCGACTCAACCAACATTCCAGCTGATGTCCCACTGTATCTTTAAACTACCTTCCTCAAAGCTACAACTCCACCAATGTTCATGTTCCTAATCATACTAAACTGCATTCTCATCCAACTCATTGACACATATTACACACAACATGCGTCCCACACACACTGGTCCTTGTGGGAAATCAATTGTTGTAGGTTTCAATTAAATCACCACTCAGCTCTCTCGACTGCTTAGTCTCTCTTAATTGCAGGAACCCACCATCCTACATCAATCTCAGCGACACTCGTGACTTAGGAGGGGAAAACTGGACGCCTGTAATATTCCAGGTACAATCTCACCAGGACCTGACACAAGGCACGTTTTCTTGAATTCAAAAATCCTCTTTAAATAAAGTTCAACATACCATTTCCCTTGCAAATTGCTCACAATATCTAAATGCAAACTTTCAGTGATTTGGTGTGCAAGAGTGCCAAGGTCTCTCTGAACTTCGCCTTTCAAAGCTTCTGCCATCCTCATGTCTATTTAATCCATATTTATTTGTTCATTCATTAGACTCTTCATATCCCCAAAGTGTCTCTGCATCATCCACTCTGTCACCCATCTTTGTATTCTCAGCCAACTTGGACATATTATACTTGATCCCCTCATCCAGTTCACTAATCTACATTATGCATGTCTGGGATCTCGGCACCAATACCAGAGACACCACACGAGTAGTTACAGTCTTCCAAAGTCTCATCTATTCATACTCTTCATTTTCTGTCTGTACACCAATGCCTGGTAAAGCTCCCTCCGCTCTATTGTCATAACGTTCACCAGACTGAAAGATTTTATTTGCATCCCAATTCAATCACCCTCTTAACGAACCCGCTCCCTTTGTGCTCGTGTTGAAGCCCACTGGGAACCTCATGCATGCGGGAATACTGCCAAACTCATTCCACCAAACCCTCACAACTCAGCAGAAGAAAAAGGATACATTAAATCCATCCTTTTAGATCAGTGGTTTTCAAACTTCCACTCTCAGACCACTTTAAATATTCCCTGTGCCATAGGTGTTCTGTGATTAGTCAAGGTTTACTTAACGTGGTACGTGTGTGGAAGGAAGCCTTAAGTATCAGAAATTAACCCCCCCTCCCCCAAATTTACAGATAAAGCCTTACTAATATATTAATAAAGACTCTTGCTAAACAAGGATAAGGAGACGCTTTAAGAGAGTCATCCCAGCTGCGAGCGGCATCAACCAGCTCGTCATCCTGGGCGACGCCATCACTGCTTCACACAACTTTATTCGAACAGCTCCTATGAGCAAAGCCCGATCAAGCCCCATCTTCACCAAAGGTTTACTTCAGAGAACATTTACTTTAACAATTTGAAACTTTTATTTAAATTTTTATGTACTTTTTTTTTGGCCAGTTGTTTGAATTCCAAATAACAGAGGCTTGACTATTTAATCTATGATCACACCCAGTCCCTTATCATCTTACTTTAAAAGTATCAAAGTAATCTTGATTTGGTGATACCAAATGTGTAAAATATGAACTGAAAACTTAAAACCTTAGTTTAGCCACTTCAACAAAGTTAATTTAAGGAATTAATTGCCTGAAAGGATAATAGTGAATTATGACTTTGAGAGAGGCGAGGGAAATTAATTTACAGAGCAACTGGGAAAGAGTGGGCAATTGGACTGGATGGCTTCCCATCTCTGAGCTCCCATGGATCAGACAACGTTCTACAGATCTACAACTTAAATTTCTGCTTTAATTTAGACAGCGTGAAAATGTACAAAGCATTTTACACGTTGCAATGTTTATGTTTTAAGCATGTTCGAAGCATGGCCTCATGATTCATGTGGGGAAACAGGTTCAAATGCAGGCTTTAACTCAGAATGATAATGCATTGTCTGAGGCCACAGCTCCCAGATGGCACATTTTCAAAAGCAAAAAGCAGGTGTTTCCCCAATGGGTTGAATAAACAGTTTGGATCACTATTGAAGACTTCCAGCTCCTCTTACAGGGGTAACATGGGCACAGTCATTACAGCTCAGTGAGAACCCTCCCTCGGTGTATGGGGATTTAAATGGTGATCTTTGCATAGAAGAGAAATAAATGTTTCAAAGGTTAGCTATTTCAGTAGCTTGGCTTTTTGTTTCGAAAGTAGAGTGGTCTGGAAATAAATGGGCTATAAAAACTGTGTTTAGCTACAACAAATAATGGTCCTTTTGACATTCATTTACACCTGAACAGATCCTGGGTGGGAGAAGGTGGGGAGGGGAGTACAGGAGGGGAAAGAAAACAGAACTGACACTCATTTTGCTTCCCAACAGCCAAGAATTGCATTGTAAATAGAGCATAACTTTTAAAAAAAGCCGTTTGACCCACATAAAAATGCCAGCGTTTGCACTCCACATATCATTCCTCCCATCCTGCAACTATCTAACTCCATGAATCTATTCTGAGAAAGGCAATAATCATTCCTGAACAAGACTTTTGGCCCAAAATATTGACTATTGCTTTCCGTGGATGCTTCCTGACCCATTGTGTTCCTTTAATTTCTTGTGTGTCATCCAGTTCTCCAGCAGCTGCAATTCCCTCATGTTTACCTCCATGAATCTATCTTTACTTCCTCTGTTTATGTAGCTATTCCTTAAATACATCCCTGTAATTTGCGTCAAAAACCAGTGAAATGAAATTCCATGAGTACGGAAGTATTTCCTGAATTATCAATTATATTTATTAACAATGACCTTCTGTTTATAGCCTTAAGCTTTGACTTTCTCTACAAGGGGAAACAAAACTGTCTCACTTTTCAAACTCTTTTATAATGCTAAGATGGCTGATAACTTCTGCTTTTCTGAAGAGACCATCATTTCCCCCACCGCCCATGGGACCTCTCAACTTGAACACCTCCCTAGATAGTTGTTTTGCAATTTCATATCCTTTAACATAAAGGGAGCGTACAAAAAGTTGCATGGCTCTTTTCTGTTAAAATATTCCTCACCAATGGTGATAGCAGGGGGGAGTAGAAAAGTAGGGAACAAGATGGGAACAACTGCATGCATCATTTCTCCTCATTGAATATTATCTGCTAGACATGTACCCATTAGGCAATCTTCAAGGCACTTCAATGTCCATCTGATTTCTTGGTGAAATTGGACTTGATCTTCTTCCCTGAAGCAACATTAATCCCCAAGCAATACCACAGTCCTCCTCCAAACTTAAAACCAAATATTTTCCACCACTCCGCTCTTTCACCCAGCTTCGATGTAGTTGTCACCACCTCTGCATCGCCTTCCATTTTGTCGACAGGTCTATTCCACAGTGACATGCCACCAAACTCCTTTGGAAATCCAAAGGACACTTTATTTCTTTCCATTACTTCACCAAAGAATGCAAACATGGAAAGGAGAGCCGACCAATTCTCAGCTTCTTTCTCCTGCCCTCCTATTCACGTCCACCTATGGCTTCTTGGCTGTCGGCCTGTGCTTCTACCTCTGCCCTTTCTTCTCTCCTCTCCCCAACCTTTTGATTCAGGTGCCTGACTGGGTTAGCTCACACCTTGAAGGGCTCAGGCCCAAAATATTGATTATATATCTTTGCCTACCATGGAGGCTGCAGGACCTGCTGAGTTTATCCAGCACTTTTGTGTAATTACTCCATTTGTTTTTTAAACTAAACGGCAATTTATCCAGGATTAGCATCAAAGATTTCCTTCACTAACCAGTTTTTCACTCTAGCAAAAAGAGGCGATGACCCCACCATTAAAAATTGGAAATACAGGAGCCCAATGAATGCGTAAAGCTGAAGAAGAGTACAGGGACAGTGTGGAGCAAAGATTCCTTGATCCATGGAATGAGATTTGAAGTTGATGCACTGAAGGGGTGGAACTTGTGCAATCGACAGGGCAAGGCATCGAATGCACTGACTTGTTTGATTTGCCGTACCGTGTTTAGTCTGAGTGGCAAGTAATGTTATTGACCCCACAGGTACAATCAATAGCATTTCCTGGCCACGTTTACCTGCAATTTAATGTTTTTATTATTGCCTTCTTAACAAAACCACCCAATAAGCTTTTATGAGCCACGGAAGATATCAGCGACACACCTTTTATTTGATTTCACATTGAATAACTCAGCAAAATGCAGACAATTTACTCTACGAAAATATATCACTTTGCATTTTATTCCCTTTGTTGGTTTTTTTTTTACTCTACGCTGCAGTCCTTTCGTGTTTAGGTATTGACTCTTCTGAGGGGGCCATCAAATTGTCCAAGATTCATGACAAAGTACTGCAATTGGCTATTTGGCTTCAAATCAGTAGGCACTTTTAAACTGCCGCACCTGAGTAGCCCTCCTGGGACCCAGGTACATTGAGTGGGTCGAAGGTGCTCCCACCAGCACCTTTTAACTTGCAGGGGGATCGCCCCCTTAAATCGCCGACCCAGCGATTTAAGGGGGATCCCGCCCCCACGATGAAATGAAGTAAAAGATTTTAACCTTGGCTCTTCCTGGGAAGCATGTTTAAACCACGTTATAATATCCCCTTTCGTGACCTGCACTGCTGAGTTCCTCCTCTACATTTGAACTCCGCGCCAACATGCTGCCTGGTGACGCGTGCACGCAAGCGCTGACGTCACTTGAATAATCAGGTTGGACATTTTCGTTTTCAAGCCGCCTGTGGATGAGACCTAGGTCAATTTAACTGGGTTCCCTGACTATTCCTGGGGTAGGGCAGGAACCCAGTTGATTTAGGAGCACGCTGACCAGATCGGATCGTTTCAAGCCGCCCTGTGAGTGGGGGGGGTGGGGGGGGGGCTTAACCCCATTTTTCAAGGCAGCTTGAAAGCGTCTATTGCAAAGTCTAGTTCTGACCTGAGCAAATGCCAGGTATGTGGACATTTCAGTTTACACCATTTTAAATGAGGTCACACAAACAGACCTGGCTGAATGCTTTCATGTGGGTATTCAGCCAACATTCTTCATGTATCTGATGACACAAACAATGGTGGATTAATAACCTTGACAATGAAAGCAAGCTTACCAATTAAGAGACCATCATCAGTAAAACACAACATGAACATTAACTGCAGGAAAACCTCCAAATTGCAATGAGCATCTTTGAAAACATCCTTTTTTTTCCATGTAGACCAACCAAGCACTAAAAAATTTAGGGCATAATATTAAGCCTGTGCAGTCACAAGATTCACACCAGGCTGCGCACTGCTGGAGACTGGCTGAAGGGGTACCATATCTGGAGCTGGGACGCGAGAGGGAGCCGAGAGTGCTGAAGGCCCTGATCGTGTCGGAGCTTGGGTTGTCGATGGTTTGAACTGGACTCTATGTGGCTGTGGAGGGACTGGAGGCGAATCCATGGACACTCGGTGACTGTCGGGGGGAGGGGGGGGTGAGACGCTCTTTTGCTTCTCTTTCTCCGACTGCAAGAAGTGCCCAGCAATCTCTACTGTCTGCTTTACAGCGACTAAAGGCAAATTTGTGTAATATTACACTGTTTTTATTACAGTACATGACAATAAAGGAATCTTGAATATTTCAATTAGTAAACATTCCTCAATTAGCAAAGTGCCTTGACTCAAAATGTTGACCTTTCCTTTGCCTGACCCGCTGAGTTCGTCCAGCAGAGTGTTTTTTGCTCCAGATTCCAACATTTGCAAGCATTCCTCCTCACGTTTGATTGTCAATGGCGCACCACCAGCTCAGTAACACCACCAGAACTGCTGCCAAGAGGATAAGCTCTCAAACTGGTCCAGATAAAAATCCAGTGAACAAGTGCAGAATGCCGAGGCTGACTCATAGCACAACTGTTCAGTGGGCAGACCTGTATGATCACTCAGTTTCTGCATGACCTCAACGCATTGGGTAATTCCCACAATCCAATCTGCAACCAACATGACTATAGTGTTTTACTGTTAACTCCATGTTTAAAATGTTTTGACAAATGTTTTTCAAATTACATTCCATATACAGCAAGATATTGAATACAGCCCCAAGAGCATTTAATGAGACACTTGGATCAGGAAATGTTACATTAAAAATAAGCTTGCATTTATACCCTGCCACTCAAAATCTCATGAGCATAGAACATTACATCACAGAAACAGACTGTGCCGAACCATTTTTCCACCTCGTCCCACTGACCTGCACCATAGCCCTCCATTCATCTCCCATCCATGTACCTGTCCAAATTCTTCTTAAATGTTAAAACTGAGCCCACATTCACTTCAGCTGGCAGCTCGTTGCACACTCCCACCGCTCTCTGTGTGATTAAGTTCTCTCTCATGTTCCCCCTAAACGTTTCCCCTTCACCCTTAAACCATGTCCTCTGGTTTGAATCTCACCTACCTTCAGTGGAAAAAGCCTAGCTGCATTTACTGTCTGTCCACCTCATAATTTTAAATATCTCTACCAAATCTTCGCTCATTCTTCTACACTCCAGGGAATAAAGTCCTAACCTGTTTAACCTTTCCCGGCAACTCAGTTCCTGAAGTCCAGGCAACATCCTAGTAAATCTCCTCTTCATTCTTTCAATCTTTTTGATATCTTTCCTGTCATTAGGTGACAAAAACTCCACACAATACTCCAAATTTGGCCTCACCAATGTCTTGCACAACTTTACCCTAACATCCCAACTCCGAATAGAAGAAATTATATTTAAATTATACTTTTCAACATGCCTTCGGAAACTCATGTTGCTTTAGACATAAAGGTATGTCAGGAGGTCAGCAGAATTCCCCTAGCTTTGAAATAACATGAGATTTTTTTTACATCCACCTTACAGGCCTTGCTTCAAAATCTCATCTGAGAGACATTTTTGAAGTCGTGTGCAGGAGTTAACAGCCAAAATGCCAGAGTCTCTGAAGTAGAACACAAATTTAATATTTTTCATGCAGAGGCAAAAGGTGCCACCAGCAAGCCAAGACTGACACAAAGCAACACAACCGAGTACAGAGACAGGTCTCCAAAGGTAAAAACACTGCGGTCAAAGTCAAAACACAATGCTGGAGAAACTCAGCAGGCCACTGTATAGCAATGGTAAAGATCCCGAACCAACATTTCGGGATTGAGCCGTTCAAGGTATGACATCATTTTCTCATACCTTGAACGGCTCAATCCTGAAATGTTTGTTCCCAGGACACTCCATCAACGGGTCAGTGCTTACCAACATAGAGAAATTCTGCTACTTGGGCCCAACCATGACGACAACAAACTCACTCGATGCAGAACTGGACATACACCTGGGAAAAGCATCCACTACCTTCGGACACCTCCGTGCCCGCGTGTGGGATAACTGCCACCTCTCCACCAAGTTGAAGACACCCGCCCCCCCCACTCCCGAGTCTACGAGGTCTGCATGCTGAGTCCTCTTCTCCACGGCTGAACCCTGGGTCACGTACAGAAAGCAAGAACACCGCCTTAATGCGTTCCATCTCCGCTGTCTCAGATCTATCCTGGGCTACTCATGGCGCGACAAGAGTCATAAACGTCCAGGTCCTGGAGAAGACCAGAAGTGCGGACCTCTACTCAACCATCTGCGCTCGCCGTCCACTGTGAGCTGGCCACATTGTCCTTAAGGTGGGCAGCCGAGTGCCCAAAGATGTCCTCTATGGCGGGCTACCAGGTGCTCCCCAATGATCGCTACAAAGACATAATCAAGCATGATCTCCACGTCGACCATACTGACTGGGAGGACCTCACCAAAAAAAAAGTTCCGAGGGCAAAAGAGCTACGAGGTGAAGGGACCACTGCTATATATATAGTGAAACCTGCTGAGCTTTGCCAGCATTGTCCACCTGCCCCCAAAATCTTGGACCTTAACCCCATTTGCTGAAAATAAATTTGCAAATCAAGTTATTGGCTAGCTTTTTAATTTATAAATAATAGTGGAAGGAGGAACTGATTCACCCTCAGCTCTGCAGCTCCCACCAGCACATTGTGGGGAGCCCACAGAATCCCAAACCACCCTCATCTCTGGAGCACAGGGTGGGATCACAATCAAGAGGGGGCTGGAACCAAGCCCAAGTCCCCCAGCAGCACTGAAAGAGGGAGAGAGAGAAAGCAAATAGACAATCCATGAGACTCAATTCCACAGAGGAGGGGACTGGTTCAGCTGGGGGGGCTGGTTCAGCTGGGGGGGCTGGTTCAGCTGGGGGGGCTGGTTCAGCTGGGGGGGCTGGTTCAGCTGGGGGGGCTGGTTCAGCTGGGGGGGCTGGTTCAGCTGGGGGGGCTGGTTCAGCTGGGGGGGCTGGTTCAGCTGGGGGGGCTGGTTCAGCTGTGGGGGGGACTGGTACAGCTGTGGGGGGGACTGGTACAGCTGTGGGGGGGACTGGTACAGCTGTGGGGGGGACTGGTACAGCTGTGGGGGGGACTGGTACAGCTGTGGGGGGGACTGGTACAGCTGTGGGGGGGACTGGTACAGCTGTGGGGGGGACTGGTACAGCTGTGGGGGGGACTGGTACAGCTGTGGGGGGGACTGGTACAGCTGTGGGGGGGACTGGTACAGCTGTGGGGGGGACTGGTACAGCTGTGGGGGGGACTGGTACAGCTGTGGGGGGGACTGGTACAGCTGTGGGGGGGACTGGTACAGCTGTGGGGGGGACTGGTACAGCTGTGGGGGGGACTGGTACAGCTGGGGGGGCTGGGGGGGGACTGGTACAGCTGGGGGGACTGGTTCAGCTGTGGGGGCTGGGGGGGGACTGGTTCAGCTGTGGGGGCTGGGGGGGGACTGGTTCAGCTGTGGGGGCTGGGGGGGGACTGGTTCAGCTGTGGGGGCTGGGGGGGGACTGGTTCAGCTGTGGGGGCTGGGGGGGGCTGGTTCAGCTGTGGGGGCTGGTTCAGCTGTGGGGGCTGGGGGGGGACTGGTTCAGCTGTGGGGGCTGGTTCAGCTGTGGGGGCTGGGGGGGGACTGGTTCAGCTGTGGGGGCTGGGGGGGGGACTGGTACAGCTGGGGGGGCTGGGGGGGGACTGGTTCAGCTGTGGGGGCTGGGGGGGGACTGGTTCAGCTGTGGGGGCTGGGGGGGGCTGGTTCAGCTGTGGGGGCTGGTTCAGCTGTGGGGGCTGGGGGGGGACTGGTTCAGCTGTGGGGGCTGGTTCAGCTGTGGGGGCTGGGGGGGGACTGGTTCAGCTGTGGGGGCTGGGGGGGGCTGGTTCAGCTGTGGGGGGGGACTGGTACAGCTGGGGGGACTGGTTCAGCTGTGGGGGCTGGGGGGGGGCTGGTACAGCTGGGGGGGCTGGGGGGACCACAACAATGCGCTGGCTCGCTGCTCAGCGCTGGCTGGAAGCCAGAGTGGGCCAGTGGCCGGGCGGGGCACCCCGTTTATGGGGGGGGGGGGGCCCCACCACCCCCCTCCCCCTGCCCACCATGTGCCGAGACCGGCCTCACCAGCCACCTGTCACCGAGCCCCCGTCTCCCCCCCATTCGAAGCCGGTGCCCCCCCCCACCCCCCCACCCCCCCCCCACCCCCCCCCCCCTCCCCACCACCCACCTCGAACAAAGGGATAGCCGGGGCCCCCGAGGCCTCGGGGCCGGCAGGAGACGCGCTTACCCTGTGCGGCGGCGCTCGCCAGGCTCGTCCTGAGCCCCCCGGGAGGAGGGGAAGGTGGGGGGGGGGGGGGTCGAGGCCCCGGAGCGGCGCGGCTCACCGGCTCGTCGCGGCCATCTCGCCCCCGCCACGGCTCCCGAGGGTCGGCTCCGACGGCGGCTGGAAGGGTGGGTGGGTGGGGAGGGGGGGGGAGATGGAGGGAGAGGGGGGGGGGGTCAGACTGCGGGGCCGCGCTCGGGCCCGATCCCCCCGCGTCGCCTTCTCTCCCGGATCCGAGCACTCCCCGAGGCGAAGGTCCGAGGCACTGGCGAGGCGGCAGCCAAAACCCGGAGCGGGGAGCGGAGCGGCGAAAACCCCGCGACGGAGCCCGGCGAATCCCGGAATGGAGCGGAGGCCGCGGAAAACCCGAGCTGGAGTCATGATACTTCGGAACGGGATCGGAGAAAACCCGGAACGGATTTCACATTGATTGCCGCAGTACATTTAAAGGTGATACATTTTAAAGTTAAATTCATTCTTAAAATTAATCTTTTTTTCTTCTTTGGCTTGGCTTCCGCGGACGAAGATTTATGGAGGGGGTAAAAGTCCACGTCAGCTGCAGGCTCGTTGGTGGCTGACAAGTCCGATGCGGGACAGGCAGCGGTTGCAGGGGAAAATTGGTGGGTTGGGGTTTTCCTCCTTTGCCTTTTGTCAGTGAGGTGGGCTCTGCGGTCTTCTTCAAAGGAGGTTGCTGCCCGCCGAACTGTGAGGCGCCAAGATGCACGGTTTGAGGCGAGATCAGCCCACTGGCGGTGGTCAATGTAATGGGCCCTTCCAGCCCACGCCACCCAATTTTTCCCACCAATACGTTTTGAAGGGAGGACATACAGACTCCTTACAGACAGCACTGGATTTGAATCCTGGTCGCTGGTGTTGCACTAACCACTATGTTATATTAGCTAGGATCGTGTGTACTATTTTGTAACTGCGTCGGAATAAGCCCTTCTCACTGGAGTAACTGTAGGGGCGTATGTCTACGCAGTTTCCTGAGGTGGTGGGATTCATCGGTAAGTAAAGTCTCTTCTGTTATTTAAGAAGCTTCCCAAGTAACACAGAGACCTAACACATTACACTAACCACAACATGCATGACATCACATGCATTCTTTTTTCCGGCGCGCGAGGCAGAATTACCACTTATTGATGGTGCAAAAAGAAAATGTACACAATGTACACGTATAAACGAATGAAGGAATGTGCAATGCAGAATGAAAAAATATCAATACAAACCAAGACTGCTTGACCCCGATTGAGTTTGTCATTTTGGAGTCTGAGGGTGGAGGGGTAGCAGCTGTTCCTGAGTCTTGTGGCACCGATATCTCTTTCCCGATGGCAGCAGCGAGGGAAAGCAAGGAATATTTGGAGTGGCGTGGTGTAAGAGCTAGAGTGGTGCTATTGCTGGTAAAGATCCAAAGCAGGACTTGGAGACAGAAAGTCTAGTGGAGTTAAAACAAATGTTTGAAAGAAATACATGAAAACTAAAAGGAGAGAGTGTGTCATAAACTTGAAATGTTTCCTTTTCCACAGATGCTGCCACAAAACAACCAATTTCATGATATGTTCGTGACAGTAAATTCTAATTCTTTTGGTGTTGATATTCTCAGCATTGTTTCTAAATCTGTGTGACTGCAGCGAGTAAGAATCTCAGGGCATCTGTACGTTGTACTTATGTGTATGACAATAAACTCTTCTCAAAATCTCATCATCGTCATCTCCCTAATAGCCATGCCATCCTGCCCTGCAACCCCTACCTTATGTTCAGTCCTCTTAACCCAGCCCCTCTCCTTTTCTCTCATCTTTAATTCTCTAACTAAGGTCTAGGTCACTTGCACAGATGTTCTCCATTAACACTCCTACTGGTGAACTCTACTAAAAGTGTTTTGTCAATCCAATGTCTCTGCGATTTCTAATAGAAACATAAAATGCTGGGTATTCTCAGCAGGTCGGGCTGCATCAGAGAGCAAATATTTCTAGAAACCACATTTCAAAATAAAATTTAAAAGTGCAAGAAAAAGACAAGGTGAGGCAGCGTCTGGGTTTCATTGATCATTCAGGAATCTGATTGGAACAGGGAAGAAGCCGTCCTTGTACCGCTGGGTGCTCGTCTTCAGGCTCCTGCACCTTTTATTGATGGTAGCAGAGTGAAGAGGGCATGGCCTGGGTGGTGGGGTCCTTGATGATAGAGGTTGCTTTTTTAAGACACCACCTCTTGTAGATGTCCTCGATGGAGTGAATTCTGGTGCCCGTGATGTCGCTGGCCGAGTTAACAACCCTCTGGAGGTTTTTCTGTCCTGAGCGTTGGCACCTCCATACCAGACAGTGATGCAACCAGCCAGAATGCTCTCCACGGTCCACCCGTAGAAGTTTTCGAGAGTCTTCAGTGACGTACCAAATCTCCTCAAACTCCTCACAAACTATTGCCACTGGTGAGCCATCTTCATGATTGCATTGACAAGGAGGCTCCAGGACAGATGCTCGGAGAAGTTGAGAGACCAAGTCGTTCAATATTTGAGTACAAGAGTTTATTGTCATATACATAAGTACAATGTACTTGGACGTAGCAAAATGTTACGTATATAAGATGCATCAACTACAATAATATGTGATGAGACAGAAAAGAAATAATTTGTATAGGTGACGGTTAGCACATGCACCAGCGATCGGGACGGAGAGTTTGAATCCCGCGTTGTCTGTAAGGAGTTTGTACGTTTTCCCCAGGGGCTCCGGTTTCCTCCAATCCGTCAAAAACATCCTGAGGATTGTTGCTTAATTGGATGTAAATTGGGTGGATCATGGGCCAAAATGGCTTGTTACCATCCTGTATGCCTAAATTTTTTTTAAAGTTTTTAAAAATGAAATGCTAAAAAATATAAAAGGATGGATAAATTAACCAACTGTAAGAGAATGGGAGCAAAAATGACCTGCTGGAGGAACTCAGCGAGCCAGATGGCATCTGTGGAGGGAAGTGACAGATGATGCTTCAAGATGGGACCCATTATCCCTCACTGTTCGCGTTAGCTATAGAACCACTGGCAGAACTGACAAGAACAGAAAATAAAATAAGAAATTGAAAGAATATGGAGAAGTATCGGGTACAAGATCAACGCAAATAAAAGTGAAGCAATGCCAAGGAGTAATGCGGATTTCACAAGGTTTAAGAAAGAATCAACATTTAGATTGCAAACACAAGCAATCCAATAACTAGGTATTAGACTAGATAATGAATTAGGGCATCTATACAAACTCAATTATCAGCCATTAATAAAGAAAATACAAGATGACTTAGAACATTGGAAAGATTTACCACTAACACTGATAGGAAGGGTAAGTTGCATTAAAATGAATATCTTCCAAAAGCCAGATTGGACTAGATTAGAACTAGATAAAATAGGGGAGAAGATACCTGAACATATATTATATAAATGGGATGAAAAATTGGTACAATGTAGGAATTCTCCAGTATTACATCATCTACTCAATATTTGGAAGATTCATGTAGAAAGGAATAAAACAAATTACCAACTACCAAAACTAATACTGACGCAAAATCAACTAATCCCTTTTACAATAGATAACCTTTCCTTTAGAGAATGGGAGAAAAAAGGGATCAAAAGAATAGAAAATTGTTTTTCAGGAAATAAATTACTATCCTTTGAACAAATGAAGAATAAATATAATATAACTCAAGATACAGTGTTGGCATACTACCAACTGAAATCCTACTTGAAGGACAAATTGGGAAGCAGTCTGAGGTTACCAGAGGGAAGTAATTTTGAATATGTGATTACAGACACAATGATAATCAAAAGATTTATAACAAATATGTATATTAAACTGCAAGAAAAGGAGAATGAGGAAACAAATGGTAAAACTAAACAAATATGGGAACAAGATTTAAACATAAAGATAAAGAAGGCAACATGGGAGAAGTTATGCTCTGGAACTATGAGAAATACAATAAACACGAGGTTACGTATGATACAATATAACTGGATACACAGACTATACATTACACCGCAAAAGTTAAATAAATGGGACCCAACAGTATCTGACAGATGTTTTCGTTGTAAAAATGAAATGGGAACAACAATTCATACAATCTGGACATGTGAGAAAGTAGAAAAATTTTGGGAAGATCTAAACCAGATATTAAATAAAATTACAGAAAGCAATATACCAAAAAACCCAGAGATCTTCCTCCTAAGTAACATAAAAAACAAAGAATTTGGACTTGATTTGGATGGTGCACAAAAAAGATTTGTTAGGATAGCCCTAGCTGTAGCAAAAAAATGTATTATGTCAGCCTGGAAATTAGAAGATAACTTGAGAATACAACAATGGTATATAGAAATGAATAAATGTATTCCACTAGAAGAAATAACATATAATTTAAGAAATAATATTGCAATATTTGAACAAATATGGGAGCCATACATGAAACACAATAGAGAAAACCTACCGGGGACATCTACCACCTAAAATGACAGAAGGAGAAGGAAATGGAAAGAATTGACTCAGTGGAACTTGTTGTTTATTTTTATTGAGTGACGACATTGACGGGTTTAATGTATCTTAGATTCTGTATTTTAAATGAATGGGAGGGGAGGTAGGGAGGGTGGGATGGGAAGAGGGAGGGGGGGAGAAAATGACACTGTATATATTTGAAAAGGAAAATGTATGTATCTTGATCAATGTAGTTTATGGTGTGAAAAATAAAAAAAAATTTAAAAAAAATGAATATCTTCCCAAGGATACAATACCTATTCCAATCATTACCAATTCACCTAACAGAGAAATTCTTCAAGGAGCTAAAGAAAATAATAAGGAAATTCTTATGGAAAGGGGGGAAACTGAGGATAGCACTAGATAAATTAACAGAATGGTACAAACAAGGGGGTTTACAGCTACCAAACTTTAAGAATTATTATAGAGCAGCACAATTAAGATACCTATCAGATTTTTATCAAACAAAGGAAAAACCAGATTTGACCAGATTAGAGCTAGATAAAATAGGGGAGAAGGTACCTGAACATATACTATATAAGTGGGATGAAAAGCTGGTGCAACATAGGAATTCACCAGTACTGCACCATCTGCTCAATATTTGGAAGAAGATTCACGTAGAAAGGAAAAAACAAATTATCAACTCCCAAAATTTATATTGACGCAAAATCAACGAATCCCTTTCACAATAGATAACCTTTCCTTTAGAGAATGGGAGAGAAAAGGGATCAAAAGAATAGAAAATTGTTTTTTGGGAAATAATTTATTATCATTTGAACAAATGAAGTACAAATATGGTATGACTCATGTTTGCATACCACCAACTGAAAACCTACTTAAAGGACAAATTGGGAAGCAGGCTGAGGTTACCAGAAGGAAGCAATTTTGAATATGTGATTACAGACACAATGATAATTAAAAGATTTATAACCAACATGTACATCAAACTGCAAGAGAAAGATAACGAGGAAACAAACGGTAAACCTAAACAAAAATGGGAACAAGATCTAAACATAAAGATAAAGAATGAAACATGGGAGAAGCTATGCTCCAGAACTATGAGAAATAAAATAAACACGAGGTTACACATGATACAATATAATTGGTTACACAGGCTATACACCACGCCCCAAAAGTTAAATAAATGGGACCCAACAGTATCAGACAGATGTTTTCGCTGTAAGAAAGAAACAGGAACAACAGTACATACAATTTGGGCTTGTGAGAAAGTGGAAAAGTTTTGGGAAGATCTAAATCAGGTATTAAATAAAATCACAAAAAGCAACATTCCAAAAAATCCAGAGATCTTTCTTCTAAGTAATACAAGAAGTAAAGAACTTGGACTCAATTTGGATGGAGCACAAAAAATATTTATTCTGATAGACTTAGCTGTAGCAAAAAAATGTATTATGTCAACCTGGAAATTAGAAGACAACTTGAGAATACAACAATGGTACATAGAAATGGATAAATGTATTCCATTGGAAAAAATAACATAATTTAAGAAATAACATCACAGTATTCGAACAAATTTGGGAACCGTACATGGAACACAACAGAGAAGCCCTACCGCAGACCTCCACCACCTAAAATGACAGAAGGAGAGGAAGACGAAATGAACTGACCCAGTGTGTAAAAGTGGATGACACAATTTTCTTGTTTATTTTCATTGTGTGATGACGTTGTTTAATGGGTTTAATGTATCATATATGTTGAACGTTGAGTGGATGGGGAGGGGGGGTGAAGGAGGGAGGGAAGGGGGGGGAAAGGGTGAGAAAATGACACTGTGTATATTCAAGAGGGAAATGTTTGTGTGTATTTTGGTCAGTATGGTTCATAGTGTGAAAAATTAAAAAAAATTTAAAAATAAAAAAAAAGATGGGACCCATTATCTTGATTGCAAGGTTAGAGGGGAGATACCAGTGTGGAGAAGTGAGGCAAGAGTTGTGAAGTGATGGGTAGATCCAGGTGAGGAGGGGTTGATTAGCAAAGTCAGGTGGGAGATGAAAGGTCAGAGACAGTGTGGATCAGGATATTAAACTGACAATAGAAATGAGGTTTACTCAATGGAATTATTGTCAATTTAAGGGCCTTAATCTACAGTTATTAAACTCTCCCACAGATATGTACACCCTTCCACCAGAGTTGTCTATCTACCCAGAGTTATTTGCATGGGAGTTTGCCAGGAAAGCATGAGAATATTCGGATCTGCAGACAACAAACAATGGCAGAAAACTTCCGTGGAGACCATTCTGTCGGGTTGCATTGCTGTCTGGTATGGAGGTGCACAGAGACAGTAAAAAACTCCAGAGGAATGTTAACTCAGCCTGCAACATTACGGACACCCATCTTCACTCCATCGAGGACATCTACTTGAGGCGGTGTCTTAAGAAAGCAGCCTCTCTCCTCAAGGAACCCCACCGTCCAGCCCACGGCTTCTTCACTCTGCTACCGTCGGGAAAAAGGTTCAGGAACCTGAAGACAAGTACTCAGCTTCTTCCCCTCCACCATCAGATTCTTGAATAAACAATGAACCACAGACACTGCCTTATTTTTCTTGCACTATTTTATTTTGCAAGGTGGTTTTATAGAAATGTTTTCACAGTGAAGCTGCTGTAAAACAACGAATCTCGTGACATGTACATGACAATAAATTCTGATTCTCACAGTTTCAACAAGTTCAGTTAAGCTCAGCGTGGGATTGGAAATGCTGTGCCCAGGACTGCAAGAATCTGCTGTGGAGGCAGCTCAGGACGTCCTCTCCATCATCAGTGACCATACTACCTGCTCTCAGAAATGCTGGCAACATATTAAAGGACCCATCCCACCTCAGTCACACTCTTCTCCTTCCATTGGGCAGAAAAAAAACGTGAACTTGAATGTCCAGAATCAAGGACAGAGTCCTGCAGTTATCAGACTCTTAACAGACCTCACGAAAGAAGATGCCCTTGCAGTATTTTAACTGTAGCTTTCTTTATACCCTTTCTTGTGTCTGTAGCTTGATGCACTCTTGACTTAATGTAACACTACACCTGTACTGTTTCATTATCGCACCACCTGCTGTACTTAGATATGAGTTGGCCTGCCTGGATAGCACGCAAATAAAAGCTTTACACTATTTCTCATTACACGTGACAATGAACAATTCAAGTCAATAAATTCTCTGAAAATCTGTGCGCTGATTGTTCAGAACCCCTGATGTGAAACGTTTGGAAACCTTCCGAGGCTGCTTGAGCACTGGAGGCAAATCCACGGACACACAGTGACTCTTTTTCTTCTCTTTTCCTCGTAAGAACATAGGAACCAGGAACAGGAGTTGGCCTGTCAAAACCGCGCCACCATTCAATAAGATCATGGCTAATCTGATGATAGGTTCATCTCCACCTCCCTGTCATTTCCCCAGATCCCTTGCAAAAATCTATCCAACGTTGTCTTAAATATATTTACTGAGGTCACCTCCACTGCTTTAATGGGCAGCGAATTCCACAGATTCACCCCCCCAACCCCCACTGCAAAAACCAGTTCCTCCTCATCTCCTTCCAAAATCCACTCCCCTGGATCTTAAGGCTATGTACCCTAGTTCTAGTCTCCCCCACCAATGGGAATAACTTACCTGCCTCTATCCTTTCTTAATTTAATACGTTTCTATAAGATCCCCAAAATTCAAGTGAGTACAGACCCAGGTGACTCAATCTCTCCTCATAGGACAACCCCTTCATCTCTGAAATCAACCTGGTGAACCTCCTCTGGACCACAAGTGGATCCGTATTACACTGTCATACTGTAAGGGGTATGGGGCAACATTAATGGTGTAATTCTGTGTAATATCACATGTTCTGTACGATTACTTGACAATAAATGAATCTTGAATCTTGGGTGATCTTGAAACTCATGGCTCCCCCATTTCTCGATCTACCTCAATCTCAACAGGCCCACTGAAAAAGGCCATGTAACATCTGACAAGAAGTGAAGTGACAGTGTGTTGAATCACATCCAATAGTTCAGAAAATCTGCCAGTCCTGAGGGTGCCGGATTATTGGAATATTTCTGCCTGGAGCTGGAGAATGGAATAGAGAAGAAAAACCTTAGATCCGATGAGCAAGTTGGGAAACCAATACAGGAGCGGGAAAGGAAAATCCTTTCCGTGGTGCAGTACAGTTAGCACAGCGGTGAGCGACGGGCTCTTACAGTGCCAGCGACCCAGGGTTGAATCTATCACTGTCTGTAAGGAGTTTGTACATTCTCCCCATGTCTGCGTGGGTTTCCTCCGGAGGCTCCGGTTCCCTCCTCCTGTTCAAAACGTACCAGGATCTCGGTCAGTTGGGTGCAATTGGGCGGCCCGGGCTCGTGGGCCAAAAGGGCCTGTTACGATGCTGTACGTCTGTCTAATCTAGAGGAGGGGATGACAGCCCATCAATGGAGAAAGATTTAACCACCAACAGAGGAAATCCAGATGGGAAGGACAAACAACATAGAGGAAGAATTAATTGGGAATCTATGGGCTTTCCATCCCATAGGATAATGATGGCTCCTTTCAGTCAATTTGTGGGGATACCCCACTCCTCCGGAAGGAACACTGTGTGTGTGAATGGATTTTAAGTTGAGTAGGGGGTTGCACAGGTCCAGACCCACCCCTTCAACATCCCCTTCCAGATCCAGTAGCGTGGTGAGGTCCAAGACAGCTGGGGAGAGATTCTGTTGCAGTGAATGGCCAGACCGAGCTTCGATGCAAGAGATGCCCTTTTCGCGCTTCACGGCGAGATGGCTGTTGGCCCTACGAGAGGGTTCATCCGCCCTTCGACAGGTCTTGTTTTTCATCCTGCAGGGTGTCTACCCACCCTCCGCTCCAGGCAAGCCTGGTGGGGGAGCTGGTTTAGTCGCCGACCATCCAACCATGTGACAGGTAGTAGTGGATGTGTTATAAAACCTCTAAAACAGATAAGGGAAACACAAGAAACAAAGATGCTGGAATCTTGGGCGTAAAGAGGGGCTGGAGGAACTCAACAGGTCAGGCAGCGTCATGGAGAGAAATGGTCGTCAATTTTTTGCTGAAACTGGGGTCACAAGAAAGAGTCCTGATCTGAAACGTAAGTCATTTTCAGGTGCTTGGACGCAGATAATGCGCTGGCAGACGTGGCTGGGGGAGTTCAGCTTGGATTTTCAGGTGGCCGCCTTTCTGTCACCTCAACGTGCCGGCTGAAGGAGAGCCGCGTCCAAGCGAACGCCGGCTCCTCTGGATAGTGGCCCTAGTCCCTCTGCTGCTTTCAGGTGCAGCAGGGGATGTTCTGAGCCGGAGAATATACCTACAGGAGGAGGATTAGGTCAGTGCTCCTTGGGGCCGGATTCTCCACTTTCAGGTGGCCACCCGACAGCCGCAATGGGGTAGAATAGACACTTTACAGTCAGGTATTCTGGCCACCTGAAAGCGGCTGTAGATTTCCTTTTCTCCCCATGGTGGCTGCCCAATTTGACGAGTCTCTCTGTGTTTACATAAAAAGCAGACTCATCAGTTTTGATTATTGAAGGTTAAAACAATGCATACAGCTGGCGCCTTCCCCAATACACATCGCAATCATCGGTTAATTATTTCCTGCTGATAAAAGTGCAGTGGTTTAATGCTGAACCTCTGGTGACAAGACTGTTACGGCCACATTCCCTTCCAGGCAAACCATTCATTGAGGGTCCCTGTTCCAACCCTCCCTCCCTGTCCTCCACACTAGCCCACATTTCCCCAGTCTCAATAAAGTCGAAACGTCGACCATTCCTTTTCTCCCACTGATGCTGGTTGGCCCGCTGAATTCCTCTTGTCGATTGTGGTTGGCTTCAGATTCCATAAATCCAGTCTCCT
Organism: Narcine bancroftii; assembly: GCF_036971445.1. Classification (NCBI taxonomy): domain Eukaryota; kingdom Metazoa; phylum Chordata; class Chondrichthyes; order Torpediniformes; family Narcinidae; genus Narcine; species Narcine bancroftii. Next base: position 19,565,083 of record NC_091479.1, on the reverse strand, counting down.
GTGTGTCTCAATTACTGCATTTAAGACCCCCCCCCCCCCACCACCAGGGGCCAGCGTGGTCGGCCTTCTCAGCGGGGGAAGTGAGCGGCAGCGGCGGCCCCGGCAGGCGGGTGGCTTAATTTCAACTTCGCATACAAAACCTGTGGAATATTTTTGAGCCAATTTCGGGGGTGCGTCTTATATGCTGTGAAATATTGTCATCCATTCTTTGATCCAGTGCGTCAGATACCACCCCCCCCCACCCCCCCCCCCCCCCCACAATCTGGGATGGGAATGAATTTACGCGTCAGTCCCTATCTCTCAAAACAAATTCATAAACACTTCAAATGCAAATCCTATCCCAACAGCAATTCACACACCATTCTTTCTGCAGACTGTCTCATTGGTCTTAACAAGTCTGACCTGCCTTGGGTCTGAGGACCATTTGGTAAAGCACCAGGAAGGTGTCAAATTCTCTGTCCACTGAAGGAGAAACAAATTTGGTAAAGTGCACACACTCTTTCCCTGTCGCCAATCGCTGGCTTCTGCCAGATTAGGCAAGCAGTGTGGATTTTATCTGCTCTCTTCCTCCAGGGACTTGCAGAGGTTGCATCAATAGATAAACGACAGTCAGCAGCACTTGTAGATCTAATTTTCTGCATCAGGAACTTCTTTATGGGAATCTATAGACAGCTGTGCTTTCAAACGGTTATCATGGTTGGAAGATTCCTTTCCAGCATGTGTCAACTGTAATTGCAGTATTGTTGACACTGGATAAGGCTGGAGAGAGCAGTTGGCCAAAATATAATGCTTGAGGATGAAAATCTGCGGACACCGTGTTTGGAGTAAAAACACAACGCTGGAAAAACTCAGCAGGTCAAACAGTGTCCTTTATACAGCAAAGATAAAGATACACAACCAAGGTTGTTTTTAATATAGTATGCTAGTCTATCTAACTTACAGCCCGACATAGAACTCGGAAAGGTTGATTAAACATTTCAAAACAGCATTCAGAGTCTCACGGAAGGCACGTTCAATGATTCTAACATCAATATTTGTTTCTTCTTCAGTGGACAGAGAATTTGACACCTTCCCTGTCTCTGAAGAGACCGTGAGCATTTTCACTGCTTCCTGCAAATCTCCACTCGCAATCGACATGCAAGCAGAGTGCTCCGGGATCAGACAGCGTGACCCCTACATTGGGCGGTGGTTCAAGTGGGGTCAGGGACTCAAGGGGACATTGACATTGGTTTGCTTATTTGAAGGATTTTGCAATGGTCACGCAGGATATACTTCTCCAGAGGTTCGCAGTTCTGCTGGAAGTTATCCCTATCCTCCAAAAACATCAGAAGAAGGGGATCACTCTTGCCAGGTAAAAAATAAGCTTGAGGTCTCATTTGAGTCTTCGTCCTTCTTCAGGAGGCTGATGGCTCCCGAGATAGGGAAAGTGGCCATACTCTCTGTAAGGGCCAAGGTCACACTGGGGTGCAGTGTCTCCTCCAAATGTTTAGGTTAAGGGTCATCACATTCTCCATTGCTGTATCCCAGAGGAACAACTTGTAGAACAGATCCACAGCATAGAATCGCAGAACATTACAGCACAGAATATAGGCCCTTCAACCCTTTAGTCTGTGCCAAACTTTCATTCTGCCTGGTGCCACTGACCTGTACCGTCCATAGCCCTCCACACCCCTCCCATCCATGTACCTGTCCAAATGTTTCTTAAAGATAAAAATTGAGCCCACCTTCACTACTGTTGGCAGCTTGTTTTCCACTCCTACCACTCTCTGTGTGAAAAGGTTCTCCCTCATGTTCTCCCTAAATGTTTCCCCTTTCACCCTTAACCCATGTCATCTGACCTGTAGCTCATATGCCCTCAGTGGGAAAAGCCTATCTACATTTACTCTGTCTATCCCCCCTCTTAATTTTAAATACCCCGATTAAATCTCCCCTCATTCTTATACACTCCAGGGAATAAAGTCCTAACATAGAAACATAGAAGATAGGAGCAGGAGTAGGTCATTCGGCCCTTCGAGCCTGCTCCACCATTCAATGAGATCATGGCTAATCTTAAAGTTCAGTACCCCCGTCCCCACCTTCTCTCCGTAACCCCCTAATTCCCTTATACTGAAGATATATATCTAATTCCCTCTTACCCGTTTCTTCTCTTTGGCTTGGCTTCGCGGACGAAGATTTATGGAGGGGGTAAATGTCCATGTCAGCTGCAGGCTCGTTTGTGGCTGACAAGTCCGATGCGGGACAGGCAGACACGGTTGCAGCGGTTGCAGGGGAAAATTGGTTGGTTGGGGTTGGGTGTTGGGTTTTTCCTCCTTTGTCTTTTGTCAGTGAGGTGGGCTCTGCGATCTTCTTTTACCTTTCCCTATAACTCCATTCCTGAAGTCCCGGCAACATCCAAGTAAATCTCTGCCCTCTTTCTATCTTATTGATGTCTTTCCTATAGTTAGGCGACCAAAACTGCACACAATACTCCAAATTTGCCCTCACCAATATCATACAACTTTGACATAACATCCCAACTCCGATGCAAAATACTTTGATTTAAGAAGGCCAAGATGCCAAAAAGCTCTCCTTACAACCCTATGTATACCTGTGACGTCACTTTCAGGGAATTATGTATCTGCATCCCCCGGTCCCTCTGTTCTACCACACTTCTCAGTGCCCGACCATTTACCATATATGCCCTTTCTTGGTTTGTCCTTCCAAAATGCAACACCTCACACTTATCAGCAATAAATTCCATCAGCCATTTTTCATCCCATTTTCCCATCTGGTCCAGATCCCTCTGCAAGCTTTGAAAACCTTCTTTACTATCCACGGCGCCTCCATCTGCAACCTTGCTGATTCAATTGACCACATTATCATCCAGATCATTGATATAGATGACAAACAACAATGGTCCCAGCACCGATCCCTGAGGCACCACCACAGGCCTCCAGTCTGAGAAGCAACCATCCACTCCCACTCTGGCTTCTCTCCTACAGCCAATGCTAAATCCAAACTGCAGTCAGTTTGTTTACATTTCTTTATATGTTTACATGGGCACGACAATATATCTGAAACCTGAAATCTGCAAAGCTGCTCCTTTCCCAGAATCCACCGCAATTGTCACAACGAAGATTTGTCATGTTCTGCTGGGTACATCATGTCCCCCTGAGAAGCAGAGCCACAAAGCTCCACCTATCCATTTCATAACCATTCTGAAGGCAGATGCACACACGCTGAGTCTCCCTCAGGGAATGGGGGTGGGGGGGGGGGGGCTCCTACACACACTGATTATCCCTGGGGACAGGGCTTGTGCACACCAGCTCTCCCAGGCTGAAGTTCCGCAGACACTGATTCTCACTGGAATTTGGCCTCACAGATACTGACTCACCTTAATTGTTTAAAACACTAGACACTCTAAGAGGGCCTCTCTGCACTGTTGTAACACGTTTTATGGCACGCACTATGGCAGCTGTGAATATTTATCAGCACCTTTTGAACTTATGATTTATTTTTAACAATATTTAATTTTTTATGCGCTTGTATTTCTCTGCAGCAAGTCAGACTTTCGGTGCATATGTACATTGCACAATGTGTATGACGATAAACTTATTGTCATTCTCACTGTCTCCCTGGGGTACAGTTCCACACACAGACTCTCCCTCGTGGTGAAGATCTGAAGACATTATCTGATTGTAGTCTGCGTCCCACCGACACCAATTACGGCAGCTCCACCCCCCCCCCCCCCCACAGATTCTGATCCATTTGTTGCCCAGTCATCTTAATGTATTAATTTTCTCAGAGTAAATCTAATACAATCTTCCGTCGAGCTGGAGCACCCTGTGACATAGCATTCTGGGGAGGGGTGGTGCTGGGGAGGGGTTATTAAAGGTACACCCAAAACCGCAGTAGGATAATGAGGCTACTTGCTGCCCCTCCATCATCAGACTCATTCAGAGACTCCTTTAAGGATTCTTACTTTGCTCGTTATTGAATATTTATTTTCTGTATTGTACAGTGAGTTTTATTGCATTTTCTCAGGGTCGGCACCAAAGGAGCATCTGTGGGCATTGCCCTTCATCCCTGGCCGCCCGACCCGCCCCACTCCCTCCCGCATCAGTAGTGTCTAGGTTGATGCACGCTAGCGACTTTCCATCCCCTCTCGGCTTTGTCACTAGCGTGTGTCAAGCGTCAGTAGCGTCTAGTGATGCCTGACACAATAAAAAGTGTACTACGTCCCCACAGTTGACAGGCCCCTGCCACCACCCACCCCCCTCAAAATCATTAATGCCCCCCTCTAACATATATTCTGGAGCTGCTCCGCACTTTCTTTATTTACATTTCCCTCTTTTGTATACTGTTTTTTTGTACAGCCGATGAGTAGAAATTCGGCCTCGCCCGCAGGAAAAGGAAGCTCAGGGTTGTATATGATGCCCTGTATGTCTTCTGGCGATCCATCCCATAGGACGATGATGGTTCATTTCAGTCAGTTTGTGGGGTTTGATATGAGGGTAACCCCACTCCTCAGAAAGGAACAGCATGTGTGTGAATGGATTTGGGTGAGTAGGGGTTGCACAGGACCAGACCCACCCTCTCAACATCCCCTCCCAGATCCAGCGCCATGGTGAGGTCCAAGACAGCTGAGGGAAGTTCTTTTGCAGTGAATGGCCAGACCAAGCTTCGGTGCAAGGGATGCCCTTTCCGTGCTTCACGGCAGGTGTTTGCTAGATGGTCATTGACCCTACGAGAGGATTTGTCCACCCTTTGATAGGTCTTGTTTTTCATCCTGCAGGGTGTCCAGCCACCCTCCACACCAGCCAAGCCTGGTGGGGGAGCCGGTTTAGTCGCCGACCACCCGAAGGTAGTACTGGGTTACATGATACCAGTAGCCCTCCGACGAGTGACCTGACCTGATGTCATGCATGTACTCTGACAAAAAATCTGAACTTTGAAGCATTTATGTACAGGCTTTGATTCACTGCCTTACTTTTTGAGTTCTATTTAGTTTTATTTATTTATTTATTTCTGTAAAAGTGGTTTATAATATGAATGTTTCACTATTCATATTATAAACCACAAAACACCGAATTTCATGACTTGTTTATGACAATAAATTCTGATTCTGATTCTGAACCGGTTGCAAGAGCAGGCAACACTGCTGTGTGCTCCAGCGACTGATACACTTGCAAGTTCAAGCTTATTATCAGCCAATTACGCAAGTACCACCCAACGAAGCATCTTTCTCCGGTCCTTGGTGCAAAAAACATGCCGACACACATCAAGACATAACACAGACGCAGACCAACGACGCACACGACCTGCAGTACGGACGTACATAAAATAAATACTGTCTCGGATGGTGAGTGCAAGTAGTTCCTTTGGGTCGTTCAGCACTCTCATTGCCTGTGGGAAGAAGCTGTTCTCCATTCGACATACAATCTAAATAAAAACTATCAACAGATTATATCACATATTAAATATATAATGTTTCTTTAAGACATTAAATTCTATAAATATTCTTCTTCTTTGGCTTGGCTTCGCGGACGAAGATTTATGGAGGGGGTAAAAAGTCCACGTCAGCCGCAGGCTCGTTTGTGGCTGACAAGTCCGATGCGGGACAGGCAGACACGGTTACAGCGGCTGCAGGGGAAAATTGGTTGGTTGGGGTTGGGTGTTGAGTTTTTCCTCCTTTGCCTTTTGTCAGTGAGGTGGCTTAGTTTATCCCTTTCTCATAATATTTCCCAGTATAATTCTGGATAGAAAATAGATAAGACAAAATTAACAATCCCTTGATATAAACAAAGGGTGAATTCTATCTTATTTAATATGATCCATGATAAACCATGTTTAACTAATTAATCTAAAAAGATAAAAAGAAAACAAAACAAAAATCTAGCCCCTCCCTCTAAACAAGGTTAAGTTGTAGAATTGTGAAGATAATGGATCGAATAGTGACCTTCAGACTCCAGACAGAGAGTCACCGGAGCATCCAGATTTCTTAAATCTTCCACTCAAGATACTAATCTATGAACGGGCCCCATATCTTGTCAAATTGAAACGTCCCATCTTTAAAGTTGTATCTAATTTTCTCCCAAGCTTCAACATCATGTAACCACTGGGTTGGAGTGGGCGGGGACTCAACATTCATTAAAATTACTCATCTGGCTATCAACAACGTTAAAGGTAAAATTCTCTCTTGGGCTGAAGTTGAGAATATATCCTCTTCTCATGCTCCGTGGGCATGTTTGAAGGTGAGACCTTTTGGGAAAGATGTTACTGACACAGTAACGAGGATAACAGGGGTGGACTTTGTGGACAATCCAAAGCTTTATCTTTTGGATAATTTTATTGAAATAGGTAACAAACTACAGTACAACTCCGATTGATTGGGACCAGGCTCATTTCAGACAAACGACTTTATCGGAGAACTGGTCATTTTTTAAAAACAGCCCAGTAGCAACAGCAAATCCCTTGTAACTGTGTTTAAACAACAACAAAGACTTTTTAAGCATTAATGTTTAATTCTTACCCAAAACAATGCTGGCCGCCGCCAATCACCGACACTCCCTCAAGGGTCCCACTCCTGCTTGGGAGCTTGAGGTGCCCATTGCTGCCAGGAGCTGGAGGTCCACTGCTGCCACTGCCGGGAGCCCGAGATTCTCAGTCAGCGGATAAATGAGGATTTCTGAATTTTTTTTTTTAATTTCTGAATTGTTTTGGATATTCTCGTTTATCTAAAAAAAATTTACATTTTTTAATTATTTCAGATAACTGAAGATTTTCGAGAATCCGATTTTGGATAATCGGAGTAGTACTGTAACTAAATTACAAATTTCATTTGTTAAAATAGCTATAGCTGTGGCTAAGAAATGTATTACGTTACTTGGAAACCTGACTCCCCTCTTCAGATAGCACGATGGAAGGCAGAGATGAACAGCTGTATACCTCTGGAGAAAAGCACATACCAACTAAAGAACAAATATGACGTATTTATAAAAATATGGCTACCATATTTGGATTATAAATTGGGGCCCCAAATATAAATAAATAGAAGGCTCTACTATTATAAAAATATAAGTGACCTCCTCAATGAAGATTTTCTTTTTTAACCCAACCTGACACTGTATGGATTTATACTGTGAAGGGGGTGGAGTGTTTTGTTATAAGAAAAAGAATATATATCTATCTCTCTCATCTGCCCTTTCTTTGCCCGGTCGCCTAAGCTGTCCAAGTTTCTCTACGACCTTTTCAGTTTCTTCAACACTTCCTACTCCACCATCTGCAAACTTCACCACAAACCGTTCACTCTATAATCTAAATCATCGATCTACATTGTAAACAGGGGCCCCCAACACCGACCCCTGCAGAACACCACGACAGGATCCCTTCATTGCCACCCTTTGCTTCCTGCCTATCAGCCAATGCTCCACCCAATCTAACATCTTTCCTGGAATTCCATGGGTTCTCATCATATTAAAGCAGCCTCTTATGCAGCACCTTGTCGAAGGCCTTTTGAAAATCCAAATACGCTACATCCACAGCCTCTCCCTTGTCCATCCTACTTGAGATTACCTCAAAACATTTCAATAGGTTGGTCAGGTAGGATCTTCCCTTCATGAAACCATGCTGGCCTGGACCTATAATATCATGCACCTCGAGGTATTTCATAACCTCGAGGATCAACTCCAATAACTTTCCAACTACTGACATCAGACTATTGGGCCTATAATTTCCTTTTTTCTGCTTCCCTCTTTTCTTAAACAGCGGAACTACATTTGCGAATTTCCAATCCTCTGGAACCACGCCAGAGTCTATTGATTTCTGGAATATCAATCCCAATGCCTCCACAATCTCCAAAGCCACCTCCTTCAGAACCCATGGGTGCACCTCATCCCTTCCGGGAGAATTATCTATCTTTAGTCCACTCATCTTACTAAGCACGATCTCTCTAGTAATCCTGTTTCGGGCATGAACCCTTCTTCAAGGTCTGAGCGAAAGCCAGGCAGGTGGCTGAATGAAAAAGCTGGGAAAGGAAGGGCAGGGGGAGGAGCAACAGGCCAGTAGGCAAAAGGCCATCATTGGACATGATGGAGGGCAGGAGAGGTCAGGGATGTCTCTGATCGAGTTCATAGCATTCTGGAGGGGGAGGACAAGCAGCCGGGAGACGTGGTGCACGTGGGGACCAATGACATAGATAGGAGTAGGGATGAGGTCCTGAAGAAGGAATATAGGGAGTTAGGCAGGACCTCAGGGGAGGTAATCTCGGGATTGCTGCCTGTGCCACGCACCAGAGAGGGTAGGAACAGGAAGCTGTGGCAGATGAATGCGTGGCTGAAGAGATGGTGCAGGGAGCAGAGGTTCAGATTTGTGGATCATTGAGATCTCTTCTGGGGACCTCTACAAAGAGGAACTGGAGAGGGAACCAATATCCTGGCGCTAGAGCTGTTGGGGAGGGTTTAAACTAATTTGGCAGGGGGTGGGAATCAGAATGTGAGGGCAGAGATAAGGGTAGAAGGGAACCAGGATGTTAGGGTCAGGAAAGAGAAACAAGTCAAAATTAAGGTGTAGCAAAGATGACAAAAGGAGAGGCAGGTGAAGAGACAGGATCATTTGTAGAAATGCTGCAAAATCAGCCACAGGTACTGATCTCAGGGTACTGGAATGCTCGGGGCATTAGGGATAAAGCAGGTGACCTTGTACAGCTACAGATTAAAAGATACAACATTGTGGCCCTCACCAAAACATGGCTTAATGGATGTGATTGGGAGCAGACTATCCAAGGTTACAGGTGGGTAGAGGGGGTGGCGTGGCCCTGATGGTAAGCAATGATATTAAAATTACTAGAAAGAAGGGACATAGGGACAGAAGTGGTAAAATCCTTATGGGTTAAGAAATGGGAAGGGTAAAACAACCCCATTAGCAGTTGTATACAAGGCCCCAAAGAGCAGCTGGAAAGTGACCTGCAAGTTACAGCTGGAAATAGGTGTCAGAAGGAAAATGTCAAAATAATTATGGGGAATTTTAACATGAAAGGGGATTGGGAAAGTCAGGAAGGTTCTGGATCTCAGGAGAGAGAGTTTGTAGAATGTGAACAGGATGGCTTTTCAGAACAGCTTGGCGATGAGCCCACCAGGAGATCAGCGGTTTGGGATTAGGTGATGTGCAATGAACCTGAGGTGATAAGGGAATTAAAGGTAATGGAACCCTTAGGAAGTAGTGATCAAACATGATCAAAATGTGAAGAGGAAAAGCTGGCATATTTCAATGGAACCTCAATCTTCACTGAGAAAGACAATAGCTATGGTTCTCTCCTTGGAGTTAGTTGACAAACATGAAGGCAAAACAGGAAGTATCAATAAAGATTTATGATGAAAACGTGATTGAGCCTTGACCCATAAAAAAAATCCACCAAAGCGAATTTTGGAGAAAAAATGAAATCTCGCTAGGAACGTCGTGAGCGAAGAAGGAAGGCCAGGAACTGTCCGCAAACAATAGTTTCGTGTTGGAACTGACAAACTAATGACCCTCTCTGCCACAAGGATAGACAGGTTGCTAGGCAATGTTTCAGCAGATCGCTTGAACACCCCATTTAATAAAGTAAACGTTATTGGAAAGTGACTGTACTTCAGCTTGTCTGACACAGTTACAATGGGATTTTGAAGGGCGAAGAGGTCTCCTCCGATACTCACTGTAACGACAGGGGGATGTTGGCCGCAAACCAAGTACAGAATAAATACTTCACACAGGAACACCGAAAAGTTTTTTTTGCAGAAGTATCTTCACTTTTTCCAGATGATCTAAATCTGTGAACTCTGCACACAGACCAATGTTTTACACCAAGGCAATTCTGCCTGGAAAATGTGTTGCTGAGTCAGTCAGAGAGAAACTGGCTCCACTGTCCATTTTGTTCACACACATTTCTCCATGAGATCCCACCCTCATCGACACACCAAGGGTATCTTGCTGGAGTTTATTAATCTACCAGCCAACACATCTCTGAGATGTGAAAGGTACTCCATTCAGTGACAGGGAATACCTGAAAACTCCACACAGATAGGTCAGGATTGAACCCGGGTCTCTGGAGATTTGAGGCAGAGGGCCGACTCCACTGTGCAAACAGCACAAGACCTGAGGAAGGGCTTTGTTTTTATTTACAGCACGGTAGAAGCCAATTGCAAAATTTCACCAATTAACCTACAACGCCACGTGTTTTTGGGGGGTTGGGGGGGGGAGAAAATTAGAGCACCCAGAAAAACCCACACAGATCACAGGGAGAATATACAAACACCGAACAGGCAGCGCAGGATTCAATCCCTAGGCACTGGTGCTGTAACTGAACCTGGAGTACTGCGTGCAGTATCTGAGGAAGGACATCCTCGCCATGGAGGGAGTGCAGAGAAGGTTCCCTAGACTGATACCAAAGATGGAAGGACTTGCATATGAAGAAAGGTTGGATAGACGAGGCTTGTATTCTCTGGAATTTAGAAGATTGAGGGGGGAGGGGATCTTATAGAAAAATTCAGTCAGGTCAGACTCGGGGTCGGAGGAGACAGTGAGTCAGTGCCTGGTGTCGGGTGAGAGGAGGAGGAGGAGCCGGGAGTTAATTGGGGTTAATTGGTAAGGGGCTAATAAAAGGAGTAGAAAAGGAGGGAGCGGCCAGCGAGGAGTGGCGCAGTGAGTGAGTGGCCGGCCCAGTGAAGGAGTGGGGACTTTGGCTCGAGGGACTTCGGTGAGCAGGGGCTAAGAAGGAGCTTATTAGTAAAGGGTATTATAGTAAGAAAGGAGGAAATGGAGTCAGTTGGGGTAGTTAAGTGCTCCAGTTGTGGGATGTGGGAAGTCGGAGACAGCACAGCTGTTCCTGATGACTACACCTGCAAAAGGTGCATCCAATTGCATAGAATGAGTGACCGTGTTAGGGAGCTTGAGCTGCAATTGGATGAACTGAGGATCATAAGGGAAGCAGAGGCAGTGATAGAGAGGAGTTACAGGGAGACAGTCACCCCTAGAAGGCAGAAGTCAGGGAATTGGGTGACTGTGAGGAAAGGAGGGAGAGCGCCAGTGCAGAGTACCCCTGTGGAAGTGCCCCTCAGCAACATGTATTTGGCTTTGGATACTGCTGGGGGGAACAGCCTATCAGGGACGAGTCGTGGGGATCAGGTATCTGGCACAGGGGCTGCCCCTGAGGTTCAGAAGGGAAGGAGCGATAAGAATAGGATTCTTGTAGTTGGGGACTCATTAGTCAGAGGGTCAGATAGAAGGTTTGTGGGACGAGATCGGGGATCCAGGTTGGTCTGTTGCCTCCCTGGTGCCAGGGTCAGGGATATCTCTGATCGAGTACATAGCATTCTGCAAGAGGAAGGAGAACAGCCAGAAGTCATGGTCCATGTGGGGACCAATGACTTAGTTAGAAGTGGAGATGACGTCCTGAAACAGGATTATGTAGAATTAGGTAGGAAGTTAAAAAACAGGACCTTCAAGGTAGTAATCTCTGGATTGCTGCCCGTGCCATGAGCTAGTGAGGGTAGAAATAGGAGGATGTGGAGGATGAATGCGTGGCTAAAGAGATGGTGCAGGGGGAAAGGGATAAGATTTCTGGATCATTGGGATCTCTTCTGGGGAAGGTCGGACCTGTACAAGAGGGACGGACTCCACTTGAACTGGAGGGGGACCAATGTGCTGGCAAGCAGATTTGCTAGAGCTGTGGGGGAAGGTTTAAACTAGTTTGGCAGGGGGGTGGGGAACAGAGTGTGAGAGCAGTGTCCAGGGAGTATGGCCACCTAGATAGGAATAAAAAAGATAACAAAGGTAGGATGGAGATTAGGGTAGAAGGTAAAAAAGAGAATATATGTGAGGGTCATTCTCTGAGATGCATATATTTTAATGCAAGAAGCATAGTGAACAAGGTAGATGAGCTGAGAGCATGGATAGATACTTGGGGTCACGATATTGTGGCAATTAGTGAGACCTGGCCTCAAGAGGGGCAGGACTGGCAACTTAATATTCCAGGATACATTTGTTTTAGATGTGATAGATCAGGGGGTAAAAAAGGAGGAGGAGTTGCTCTGCTTGTTAAGGAGGACATTACTGCCGTGAGGTGGCAGGATGGTATGGAGGGATCGACCAGTGAGGTTGTTTGGGTGGAATTGAGGGGTGGAGGAGGCAAGAGGGTGCTAATAGGGGTGTATTACAGACCACCAAATGGGCCAAGAAAATTAGAGGAACAAATTTGTAGGGAGATAACGTATATGTGTGAAAATCATAAGGTAGTGATCATGGGAGATTTTAACTTCCCACACATTGATTGGGATACCCATACGGTTAGAGGGCTGGATGGGCTGGAGTTCGTTAAATGTGTTCAGGATTGTTTTCTAAATCAGTTAGTAGAAGAACCGACTCGGGACGGTATAATACTGGATCTCCTGTTAGGGAACGAGTTAGGTCAGGTAGCGGACATTAATGTTGGAGAACCAATTGGGTCTAATGACCATAATTCTGTTAGTTTTGGGGTAGTTTTAGGGAAGAGCAAGGAGAGGCCTAAAGTTGAGGTTCTGGATTGGAAAAGAGCAAATTTTGAAGGAATAAGAAGGGATTTGGGGAGTATTGAGTGGGACAGGATATTTTCAGGTAAGGATGTTAATGAAAAATGGAGGATATTCAAAAAAGAAATTTTGAGGGTACAGAGTAGTTATGTCCCAGTGTGGCTCAAAGGAAAGGCTGGAAGTCATAGGGAGGCTTGGTTTTTGAGGAATATTGGAAATTTGGTTAGGAGAAAAAGGGAGGTGTACAAGAGGTATAAAGAGCAGGGAGCTGAGAAGTTGAAGGAGGACTACAAGGAGTGTAGAAGGAATCTTAAGAAAGAAATTAGAAAGGCCAAAAAAAGGCATGAAGAGGCTTTGGCTGACAGAGTAAAAATAAATCCAAAGGGTTTCTATAAGTACATTAAAAGTAAAAGATTAGTGAGAGATAAAATTGGACCTCTTGTAGATAGCAAGGGTAGGCTGAGTGAGAAGTCTGAGGAAATGGGGGAAATTTTGAATGATTTCTTTGCCTCGGTATTCACTAGGGAAAAAAATGTTGAACCAGTTGAAGTAAAGAAAAATAGTGGGGAGGTCATGAAGCATATAAGCAAAACTGAGGAGGTAGTGATGTCTGTGTTAAAAAAGATAAAGGTGGATAAATCTCCTGGATCGGACAAAATATTCCCTAGGACACTCAGGGAGGCTAGTGGACAGTTAGTGGGGCCATTAACAGAGATATTTAGGATGTCACTGGCCACGGGGGTGGTACCAAAGGATGGAGGGTGGCGCATGTGGTTCCTCTGTTTAAGAAAGGGTCCAAATGCAAACCTGGGAATTATAGGCCTGTAAGTCTGACGTCTGTGGTGGGAAAGTTGATGGAAAGTGTTCTGAGGGATGCTATTTACAAATTTTTGGAGGTACAGGGATTGATAGGGAGTAATCAGCATGGTTTTGTTAGGGGTAGATCATGCTTGACAAACCTGATTGAGTTCTTCGAGGGGGTTACAAAACAGGTTGATGAAGGGAAAGATGTGGATGTTGTCTATTTGGACTTTAGTAAAGCTTTTGACAAAGTTCCCCACAGGAGGTTAGGAAAAAAGGTGAAGGCATTAGGTATAAATAAAGAGATGGTGAAATGGATGGGAGGTGTCAGAGAGTAGTGGTAGAAAATTGTTTGTCCAATTGGAGGCCGGTGACTAGTGGAGTTCCTCAGGGTTCGGTCCTGGGTCCACTAATATTTGTTATATATATTAACGATCTGGATGTAGGGGTGGAGAATTGGATAAGCAAGTTTGGGGGTGACACAAAGATTGGTGGTGTTGTGGACAGTGAGGTAGATTACCGTAGATTAAAACATTGACCACCGCCAGTGGGCTAATATCGCCTCAAACCGTGCATCTTGGCGCCTCACAGTTTGGCGGGCAGCAACCTCCTTTGAAGAAGACCGCAGAGCCCACCTCACTGACAAAAGGCAAAGGAGGAAAAACCCAACACCCAACCCCAACCAACCAATTTTCCCCTGCAACCGTGTCTGCCTGTCCCGCATCGGACTTGTCAGCCACAAACGAGCCTGCAGCTGACGTGGACATTTACCCCCTCCATAAATCTTCGTCCGCGAAGCCAAGCCAAAGAAGAAGGAAGGCTGGAGGTGTGGGCTGAGAAATGGCTGATGGAATTTAATACAGATAAATGTGAGGTGCTACATTTTGGAAAGGCAAATTTAAAAGGGTCATATACATTGAATGGTAGACAATTGAGGAGTGCAGAGCAACAAAGGGATTTAGGAATGATGGTAAATAGTACCCTCAAGGCTGATACTCAGGTAGATGGTGTGGTGAAGAAGGCATTTGGAATGTTGGCCTTCATAAATCGGAGTATTGAATTCAAGAGTAGGGAGGTTATGATGAAATTGTACAAGGCATTGGTGAGGCCAAATTTGGAGTACTGTGTACAGTTTTGGTCACCAAATTATAGGAAAGATATAAACAAAATAGAGAGAGTGCAGAGAAGGTTCACGAGAATGTTGACAGGATTTCAGGGTCCGAGTTACAGGGAAAGGTTGTGCAGACTGGGGCTTTTTTTCTCTGGAGCGTAGAAGATTGAGAGGGGACTTGATAGAGGTGTTTAAGATTTTAAAAGGGACAGACAGAGTAAATGTGGATAGGCTTTTTCAATTAAGAAAGGGGGAGATTCAAACTAGAGGACATGGTTTAAGATTGAAGGGGGAAGATTCTAAAGGAATGAGGGGAAATTTCTTTACGCAGAGGGTGGTGGGGATGTGGAATGAGCTTCCGCCAGACGTGGTCGAGGCGGGATCATTGGTTACATTTAAGGAAAGACTGGATCGTTACATGGATAGGAGGGGACTATAGGGGTGTGGACCGGGTGCTGGTCAGTGGGACTAGGAGGGTGGGGATTTGCTACAGCATGGACTAGTAGGGCCGAACTGGCCTGTTCTGTGCTGTAAGTGGTTATATGGTTAAGGGTTTAGACAGATTAGACACAGGTAGGTTGTTTCCAATGCTGGGAAAAACCAGAACCAGGGGTCACAGTTTAAGGATGAGGGGGAGGATTTTTAGGACTGAGATGAGGAAAAATTTCTTCTCTGAGAGGGTGGTGGATCTGTGGAATTCTTCGCCACAGGAAGTAGTTGAGGCCGGTTCCTTGTCAATATTTAAGAGGAGGTTAGATTTGGCCCTTGTGGCTAAGGGGATCGGTGGTAGGGGGAGAAGGCAGGAACGGGATACTGATCAGCCATGATCATATTGAAGGGCGGTGTAGGCTTGAAGGGCCAAATGCCCTACTCCTGCACCTATGTTTCTATGCTAACCGTGCTGCCCTTATTTACCCTGCAATGCCCAGTGAGCTCCTCCACACTCGAGGGACTGTAAGGAGGTCTCACGTAATATCTCCTGAAGAGGGGCTGCTTCCCTGCAGAACTTTGATTCCATTGTGTGGAATTCACCAGCTAGACCAGCGTCGATTGTCTTCATGAACTGCCCCTTGAGACGTGCCATGTCGCCCACTCCTCCCCCCCCCACCACCCCCCCGCCCCGCCTGCACCCCGTCTGAATTGTTTCAGTCCACCTATCGAAAATGCTTCTGGAGTGTGGTTATGTAGGAAGTGATTACATTCCACGGTGTGCCAGGTTGGCAGGAGCAGCCATCTTGGGAGGTCCTGATGAGGATGTGCCAGCACATTGTTGCGGTGACGCTGCAGAAACGACTGCAGTGCAGGAACTGGGTGGCTTGCAGCCTTGGTACTCACATACGTGATCCAGGTCCACCTTCAACTGAGATTGACAGAAGGGAGCCATTCAACCCACTAGTTCCTAGGAGAGCAATCCTATAAGGGCTGTTTCCAGCTCATGTATATACAACCCGATGAAACAGCTCCTCTTAGGGCCACACATATACACAGCACATAATAATCACATATTTACCAAATCATCACTGACCATCTGGCTCCTTTCCTCTCTATCTATCAAGAATCAAGATTCCTTTTTTGACATGTAATAGTACAGAACATGTAATATTACACAAAATTCCCTTTGTGCTTGCCGAAGGCAAAGTGTCATTATTAGTGTCCTTGTTACAGTACGAGAGAAAGAGAAGCAAAAGAGAGTCTCTTCAGAGACTGTGAATTTGCCTCCAGTGCTCCTGCAGCCTCTGCAGTCATTCATCGGCTGCCTGAGCTCCAGATCCAAGCGTCCAATACTATGAGGAAACCTTCGGCGCCCGAGGCCCTTCTTGCACTCAGCGCCCTCTTTGATCCTGGTTCCCATGAGCTAATCTCCAGCAGCCCTCAGCCCACACGGGTCCCCCGACTCATAAACTGCCTGCAGCCTGTGTGGGTACATTAGTCGCTGGGCCCCTTGCTGGCGGTCACCATCCTGTTGGGTCGTCTCCTCTGCTTTTCCTTCTCAATGGGGTGTTCTTCTTGGTTCTGGTGCCCTTCGCTGGTCCGCTGCTCTCCCGGGTCTGTAACCCCTCATGGCTGCTACAGACCACAGGCACCACCATACTGAACACAGACCCTGGAGTTGGAGGATTTCACTTACAAGCACCATTGACTGTCTCTACCCATCATCCACCTGTCACTGTCTCTCAACTCTTCTTCACTGCCTATCACCTCCCCTTCTCGCCTGGTTCCACCTATCGCCCGCCAATCCTTGCCTCACACTCCCTGTCACATCTATGTACTGGCTATCTCTCCTCGACACTCCCAGGGTCCTGATGCCGGTTCTCAACCTAAAACATTGACTATCCTTCTGCTTCCACAGACACTGCCTGACTCACTGAGTTCTTCCAGAGCTTTGTTCCCCCCCCCCCCACCTCTTTTTATAAAAAGGGTCTTCAATGAAAATAAAAGAATTTGCACTTTTGTTTGATATCTTTTGCGTCTTGCTCTCATTGTGCACTGTTTAAAGTTCTCCAACATAATTGTGAACGGTTATTCTAAGCCTCCATATTCTCCAGAGATGCCCAGTGACTGGGTCACCTATTCTGGGCTGAATTTGGAATCCTCGGTGAGTCACCGCTGAAATCTGCTTGAAATATCAGTGCAATACAGAGCTGAACGTGACCACAAGGCTCAAGATATGAGCTTCTTAATTATCTGATTAGGCAAACAAGGAAATGATCCCTCCCACTGGCTTAGAAATTACTCAAATGTCACTCCAGCTGAGAGGAGACATGAAGCTTGCAGAGCTCAAAGGGGTTGCAAGATAAAGGTGCATTATACAAAACAGGAGTCACTGAGAATCTCCTGAGCAAAAGCAACGTTAAAGCAAAAGGCAGAATATTTGCCTCCAGGTCGGCTTGCCCATTTAAGCTATGTCGAAGCAACCATGAAGACGGCTCACCAGCGGCCATACTTGGTGAGGAGTTTGGTACGTCACTGAAGACTCTCAAAAACTTCTACAGGTGGACCGTGGAGAGCTCTCGGGCTGGTTACATCACTGCCTGGTATAGAGGTGCCAATGCTCAGGACAGGAAAAAAATCTCCAGAGGCTTGTTAACTCGGCCAACAACATCACGGGCACCAGAGGACATCTACAAGAGGCGATGTCTAGGGGAAGCAGCCTCTATCCTCAAGGACCCCCACCACCCAGGCCATGCCCTCTTCTACCATCAGGGAAAAGTTACAGGAGCCTGAAGACGAGCACTCAGCGGCACAAGGACAGCTTCTTCCCCACTGCCATCAGATTTCTGAATGATCAGTGAACCAAAGACACTTTATCTTGCACTATTTTTAAAAAATTATTTTGTAAGGTGGTATATATAATTGATTGCAGTGTATTGCTGCAAACCATCGAATCCATGCTGCTGAAGATCCAACTGCGCTGGGTGGGTCACGTCTCCAGAATGGAGGACCATCGCCTTCCCAAGATCGTGTTCTATGGCGAGCTCTCCACTGGCCACTGTTAGGTCTGCTTTGTTCATGAATGAGTGAGACAAACACCAGACTGAGTCGAAATCAGGGTTCTTTGTTCTTTATTACCGGATTGTAACACTTGCGACTAACAATGTTAGTCGGAGAATGCATTCTGCCGTTATCAGCAAAATGGTGATTTTTTTATACCCTTGGATACGTGCTTAGAACATCATCATATCATTACTTGTCCAATGACTAAAACTGTTGCTATCCTTTCCCTGCTAGCTTCCTGCCTCTCAATCCATCAATGTCTCTCTTATCTTGTAAGTACAAGGATGCATTCACATCTTGTTACAGCCCCGCACAGGGTAACTCCTTACACATTCCCATCTCATGATGTTTTACCTTACACCACCGAGACAGAGGTGCACCAAAGAAGAGGTACAAGGACTGCTTAAAGAAATCTCTTGGTGCCTGCCCCATTGACCACCGCCAGTGGGCTGATCTCGCCTCCAACCGTGCATCTTGGCGCCTCACAGTTCGGCGGGCAGCAACCTCCTTTGAAGAAGACCGCAGAGCCCACCTCACTGACAAAAGACAAAGGAGGAAAAACCCAACACCCAACCCCAACCAACCAATTTTCCCTTGCAACCGTGTCTGCCTGTCCCGCATCGGACTTGTCAGTCACCAACGAGCCTGCAGCAGACGTGGACATTACCCCTCCATAAATCTTTGTCCGCGAAGCCAAGCCAAAGAAAGAAAGAAGATTGCTGCTATAACATAATAAATTTTGTGATGTTCATGACAATAAATTCTGGTTAAACTGCACACCTTACTTCATGACATCCGACAATCATTTTACCCACATCAGGACAGAAAGTTGCAAAGCAGTTTGTTTTCTAATTATTTTTAACATCCAATTATATTCAACGGCCACCTTAATTATATGATCTCAGAAAATGAAATATCGCTGTGGGAATGCTTTCTGTCACAGCAAGCAGGAATATTAATTACCATACAAGACGAGGTTTAGAGGGATTCTTGAAACATTACAGTGCTACCAGCAGGTTTTAAAAAAATTGCATTGATTAGCAGTGTTGCAATGTATCGCTGGAAAGTGGCTTGAAAGCATCGAATTGGCAATTATTTTTCTACATGAACAAAGAGAGAAATGAAGAACACTTGGTAGTAAAGGAGCAGTTGGACCATCGAATGCTGCCAGACTCCTTAACCACCAGTAAATTCGGGGATGGTCTTTACCTGTTCCATTGTGTATTGCAACAATCATATTCAAACGACAGATTATCATTTTAAACAACACTTATTTTGCTTCATCGCTATTGTTGGATAGAGTGTCAATCATTTCACATCATAGAGCGAGAGGGTAATGCCCCACCACCGCAATCTGGTGCTCACTAGAAGACAGCTGACACTTTTCTTTGGATTTCAAACGCGTGCCTTGTGAGGAGGCACCTTAGAACACAGAACATTGGAGCACAGTAAAGGCCCTTCAGCCCACAATGTTGTGCTGGCCCATATATACCTACCAAACAAAAGCAAAACCTTCCCTACCTCATAACACTCTTTCTTTCATCCATGTGCCTGTCCAAGAGTTTATTAAATGCCCTGATTGTTCCAGCCTCCACCACCACTCCTGCTAATGCATTCCAGGCACCCACTCCTCTCTGTGTTTAACATCTCTCCTAAACATTCCTCGTTCACTTTGTTCAGATGTCCCCTGGTGTTTGCTACTCCCGCCCTGAAAAAAAGGTGCTGTCCACTTTATCTATGGCTCTCATAGATAAATTGGGCGGCACGGACTCATGGGCCGAAATGGCCTGTTAGTCTAAGTTTTTTTTAAAAATCAGTGAATGTGAATAAAGATGTGTACGGATTCTATTTCTTATATATATTATTAATAAATAAAATACATTTTTGAAATAATAAGACTCCATGCTAGCTTTGAGAACAGCAATTCTCTCACTCTTTCCCCACGGCCTGCAAATTATTTAGACAATAGGAGCTGGAGTAGGCCCTTCGGCCTGTCGAGCCAGCACCGCCATTTTACAGATCATGGCTGATCACTACCATCAGTACCCCTTTCCAGCCTTATCCCCATAACCCTTAACTCCTTTGCCCACTAGAGTCTTATCTAACTCTCTTTTGAACATAATCAGTGAATCTGCCTCTACCACCCTCTGTGGCAGAGCATTCCACAGATTCACACTTCTCTGGGTAAAAAAATGTTTTCTCATCTCCGTCCTAAAGGGCCTACCCCGTATTCTTAAACTATGCCCTCTAGTCCTCGTCTCCCCCATCATTGGGAACAAGTAATCCGACTTCACCCTGTCTATCCCCCTGATGATTTTGTATACCTCAATCATGTCCCCCCTCATCCTTCTAAACTCCGTCGGATACAAGTCCAGTTTTTCTAGCCTTTCAGCATATGTCAACCCCGCCATCCCTGGAACTAACCTTGTAAATCTGCTATAGCTAGTATGTCCTTCCTCAAGTTTGGAGACCAGAACTGGACGCAATACTCCAGGTGGGGTCTCACCAGGGCCCTGTATAACTGCAGAAGGGCGTCTCTGTTCCTATACTCCAATCCCCTCTTTATGAAAGCCAACATGCCATTTGCCTTCTTCACAGCTTTCTGAACCTGCTTGCTAGTCTTCAGTGACCGGTGAACAAGTACTCCCAGATCCATTTGCTCCTCCCCACTCCCTAGCTTGTCTCCATTTAAATAATACTCAGCTTTCCTATTATTGCCCCCAAAATGGATAACCTCACATTTGCTTACATTGAACGTCATCTTCCATTTAGCCGCCCACTCCCCCAACCTGTCCAAGTCCCTCTGCATTTTCCTGACATCCTCCTCACACCCCACACCGCCACCCAGTTTAGTGTCATCTGCAAATTTGCTCATGTTATTTATAATCCCCTCATCCAAATCATTTACATAAATTACAAACAACTGAGGACCCAATACCGATCCCTGCGGCACTCCACTCGTCACATCCTGCCATCCTGAAAAAGACCCGCTTACCCGCTTAACCTCAAGCGTCCATCCCATTCTCTTCAGGAACTCAGAGCAACTTTAAGCCACCAACCAGGGATTAGATGAAGCTTGTCCTCACATCCCCTCCATCTCTTGCCCAAAACTTTGAATCTTTGTCAGTGGAGAGTCAACATTTCAGGTTAATTATCCTTATTTACTGATTCATCTGCTGGTAGGAATAGGTTCCTTGTTTGTGAGATATAAATAATTTTTATACACATTTATTCATTAGCATGACAACCAAACGGCAGCACTGCCGCTGGTGTGGACCCAGGAGAGAGATGACACAGCACTGCTGCAAAGGGAATCAAGCATTTGGTCCTCATACTGGTGCCTCTGTTCAGGCATTAAACAACCTGTTTGAGGAGCCGATGGGTTTTTTGAAACTAAGGTCCTGCAACAATGTGGCCACGCCCAAGATGGCGGTGCCTGAGCTCGGCAGCTGCCGCGAGGTATAGCCGACTCT